>NC_056760.1:9030535-9331071 GCF_018687715.1 Carya illinoinensis | reverse complement strand
GCACTCGCCCGCATGAGCTCTATTGCAAATTCCACATACAAGTACACGTCCTCCCATGCGAACACTTGAGGATGCTTGCGAGCGAGTCCCGGACCGCTGAACAAACTTCTGGGGCGAACCCGAGCTACTTCCTTCACCAGAAAAACTCCGCCTCTTTTGTCCTGGAGGGGAGCCCATACCCAGATTATTTTCCCGCTCTATAAGGGTGGCCACATCCACTAACTCCTGAAAAGTGGATATCCGGTGGCTGACCACCAAACGGCGTATATCAGGGCGTAGTCCCTCCTGGAAACGCTCTGCTCGCAACTCCTCAGTGGCAACAAGATGAGGAGCGAATTGCTCAAGTTCTATGAACCTCCGGGCGTATTGTTCCACTGTTGCGCCCCCTTGGATCAAATTAGAGAATTCTCTTGCCTTTTGTTTTCTTACTGAGGCGGGAAAGAAGCGGTCATTGAACTCCTTCTTGAAACGCTGCCAGGTCACTGCAGCGAAAGATCCCAACTCAGCTTCCAGCATCACCCTCCTGGTACCCCACCAATCAGAAGCGATACCCTGCAAAAGATAGCTGGCGTAGAGTACTTGCTGAGCTTCAGTGCATCCACACACCTCAAAGGTTTTCTCCAAGTCTTTGATCCATCTTCCAGCCTGAAGAGGATCCTCATTTCCAGTGAAGTGTGGAGTCCGATGCGCTAGGAAGCGCTCATAGGTGCATCCGGCTTGCACCATGCTACTTGACCCGCCCGAATACATCCAAGGCCCTCCCTGATATGGCCAAGGACCTCCTGGTTGTGGCCAATACACTCCCTGTGGCGGACAAGGCCCTCCGGGTGGTGGACAAGGCCCTCCTTGTGGTGGCCAAGGACCTCCTTGTGGTGGCCAAGGTCCTTGTGGTGGCCAAGGCCCTGCCTGTTGTGGCCTAATATTCTGTTGCATAAACTCCGTCATCTGCCTTATTGCCTCGGCTAAGGAGTCATCTCTGGAGGTATTGTCTTGCGGTTCCTGAGTATTTTTCCTTGGTCTTCCTGGTCTTCCCATTTTCCTGACACAACACCACACTTGACCCTCCTTTAAGAAAACAAATAAAACCATCACAAAACCAACATAAACAAAAACAACACAACACAACAAGAAACAAAAGAAACCGGCATGTTAAAACATAACTAAATAAATAAAAACAAGCAAACAAGCTCAAACAAATAAACAAATAAAACAACTATACTTAACATAATTTTTAAAACACAACTTTAAAACATTCTGGTACTACCTACGGGACATGTGGTTTTACCCAGAGCCAAACTGCTCTGATACCACCTGTGACGCCCCCAAATCCCCATGCCCGAACACGGGGAAATCGAGACGTCCGGATGGTGACAACCTGGACCACCATCCTAACGACGTGTGCCAAGTGTGTGCAAGAGCGACAAAGTGCACAAGACAAACGCAGCGAGAAGCAAGTCAATAAATAAGTACCAGAATTTTTCTTAATGAAATACAAACTGTTTAAAACATACTTAAATAAAATATTACAAGAAACACAAATACAAGTTTGAAAACAGATAAAAAGCACAGCATCAGCAACCCGGCGGAGCCGCATCCTCGGGCTCAGCCTCCTCCTCCTCTTCCTCGATCTCTGCACCAAAAGCTACGGAACCAAGAAAGGTTCCGCAGGTAAGTATGACCCAAACACTACCAGATGAAAATACATACAACCCACACAACAAGAAAACAAGATCAAACAAACACACGCCCCGCTACACATATATTTTAACACGCACGCCAAAACCCAAAAGGCCCACCAACCTCCATAAAGCCACACCTCGCCATTATCCCAGATAATGGCCCAAACCACCATTTTTCCCAGAAAAAGGATCATAACCGAAAAACCATACCACAACCCGCTCCGTATGCACCATGATCTCCCCTAGGGATCATCCACACACCCTGGCTCAGTGCCACACCGTAGAGAACGGCTACGCGTGCGACACCTAAACGAGCGATGCCCAGACTCGTGCCATGCACGTACCGGGCCGGGCCATCCTCTAGCCCTCGCCAGCGAAGGGCCACGGGATCAGTGAATAGAGCGATGCCTGGACTCGTGCTCAGCACGTACCGGGCCAGACCCATCCTCTAATTTCCGCTCCCGGAGTCAGTGAGTAGAGCGATGCCTGGACTCGTGCTCAGCACGTACCGGGCCAGACCCATCCTCTAATACTACTCCGTCATCGCGCAGGGCCTCAGAATCGGTGAATAGAGCGATGCCTGGACTCGTGCTCAGCACGTACCGGGCCAGACCCATCCTCTAGTACCGAACTCGTCAGCGCCCAGACGACTACTCAGGGGATGTCACTCAGTATTGACCGCTCCCGAGTGATCAGAGGAGCTCCACCGTGATAATAACCCATCACGGCTTGGGCTCGTGAGACACACGCACCCAAACGCCAAAACGCCGATAAGCATGATGCACATGCACGCGATATGCAACGCACACAAATAAAATGCAACGCACGCCACACGGCCCAATCAAAACAACCAAACACAACCAACCAAACAAACACTCCGTCCTCAATCCATCCGACCCCCGAAACTCCTCGGACTCAGTCCGGAATCAACAACCAACAATAATCAATTAAATATATAATTAATTAAATAAAACCATTGAATGAGCAATATATATTAAAATCTGAAAATAGGGTTTGGAAAATACTTACAGCGCTATACGGTATTTTTAGAAAGCTCGCGGCGTTGCTAACGGCGGAAAAACAACAACGTCACAGTGAAAATTCACTGTGGCCGTGGGTCCGAAAAACCCACTTTTGAACGGGGACAAACTAGGACACGAGATTGATAGGGAATGGTCTAGAGGTGGTTGTGAAGCTAATGGAAGCGACGGACGGCCGTGGGTGGCGGCGGAATGGCCGGAAATGGCCGAAAATGGCAAATCGGAAAACAAGCTCGTGGGAGCTGCTCCGGTGGTCGATGGAGGCCGGAAATGGGTGGGTTAGGACGGCAAGAGGTCGGTGATGAAGTGGTGAAGAAATGGTGGCCGGAGGTGGAGCGACGGCGGCGGATCGGAGGAAAAACCGTGGAGGCTTTGGAGAGCTTTTCCGGCCAAACGGCCGGCCGGATGGGGGTGATTTTCGGTGGGGAGGTGCGCCGGAGGTGGACGAACCGAATGGCACCGGCGGTGAGCCGCACGGTGGCCGGACGGCGGTAGATCGGGGGCAAGACCAGTCCGGCGTGAGGGAGAGGGAGGAGAGAGAGAGAGAGAGAGCTCGGGGGGGGGGTGAGCCGATCGGGGAGAGAGAAAGGGAGGGAAAAAAGAAAAGAAAAAAAAAAAAAAAAAAAAAAAAAAAGAAAGAAGAAGAAAAAAGAAAAAAAGGAAAAAGAAAAAGAAAAAGAGAGGAAAAAGGGAAAAGATGTAGGGAAAAGATGAGGTCCAAACCTCATTCCGGAAAGCAAAACTAACCCGCCAAAAAGATTAAAAAAACACAAAACAACTAAATAAAACACAACACCAAATAAAATAAATTAATTTAAAAACCAACATTAAAAACGCAAATAAATTAAAATAAATAGCTAATATATTAATTAAAATAAAAACAATTATTTCAGCGAAAATACACTCAAAAACGGGTCATCACAAAATATTAACTTTAAATTATTCTTTTAGTGTTTATTTCACTTTGAGTTTCATGTTAAGAAACTTAATATTGTGTAATAAAAAACTTTAGAGTTCATATTAATAAGTTTATTATTCTCGTGAATTTGATTTTAAGTTTTTTTATTTTTTATTTTTTAGAATTTACCCATTCAATTAAAAGAATTGTTGGGGACAAAGAAATTAATTTTGAATAGACCATGTAATGGTAATACGTGATATATAGAAATTAAATAAGATTTTGGGCCATATAGGAAAAAACTAGATAGTGACATTTCTATACATGTACATATTTTAAAAAATTTTAGAGAGTATATAAGGTTTAGCACGGCTAGAGGGAAACTGTGGCTCCCCCTAACCTCCCAAAAAAATCAACATTCAAATTCAAATAAAATTTGATAAAAAATAATATCGATCCCAAAATATTTTAGAACTTTTTAAAATCTTCAAAGTAATAAAAAAACTTATTCTAACTCCATCTAAAATTCTTGAATCTTCTTAGAAGTATGAAAAAATCAGTTTCTATATTTTTTATAAGTACATAAATTGTGCCTCCAAAATATAAACCTCCAGAAATTTAAACACTTGAAGATATGAGTAAGACAAAAAACTCAAAATTCGGTGGCTAAATTATGAGTATCTATAGGCGTTCATATATATATATATATATATATATATATATATATATATATATATTTCTTTTATAAAATCTAAAAGTCATTCATTTTAAGTATATTTTTCTAAACCTTAAATTTTGCATATTCTCTCTAAAGTTTCTTCAATTAATTAATCAACATTTTATTTAATGAAAAATAAATGAACAAAAATATATATTGGGATTTCTTAGTTTATTTGAGTTAAAAAATTTAAGATGATTAATTATCAAATTAAATAAAATATATTTGTTACAAATTGAAAAGATATGAAATTAAATTGCATTTATAATATATTTTTTATAATTATAAACCAAATGTCTTCTTATATATAAAAGCATTTATCCCAAAAACAATAGTATTTTTTCGTCCAACATTTACTTTTCAGTTTTATCCCTCTTTATTTTTCATTTTACCATATCGTCCCGTGCAGCTTTCTTTCACCGCTTGACTTTTTTGGAAGTTGAAAAACATAATATTTGTCTGTAAGTTGAAGAAGTTGAAAAACATAATATTTGTCTGTAAGTTGAAAAGTAATACTTATTTCGCACATTCTCCAGAAAAATTTTCCTCCCCACTTTCTCAAGAAACCTTTTGATGGTGTTGACGTTTATGTTCTTCCTTTGTGAATCTCAACATCAGTTGAGTAGATGTCTATTTGTTTGTCCTCTCAGTTGAACATTTTCCATTTTCACAAGATAACTAATCATTTGTCTCATCTTTGATTGAAAAAAGGGGATGAATACACATACATGAAATAAAACCAAATCAAACTAAACAAAATCTATAATATTTGCTTAGATCTAAAAAAAAAATATAGCGATGAGAAGATTGAAAGATGCTGGTTTAGATTCAGATATAGAAAGAAGAGAGATCTAAGAGCTGCTACATCCAAAATCGCATGATTGGTATCTTCTTTATTTCTCTTCAGACCAGATTGTGTTAGGAACCCTAACACTCTACCTCTTGTGATTTTGTAAAGGGTTGCGGTGGCAGCTGATGGAACTTCGACCAAACAGAGACGAGAGAGGAGGGGATCCAACAAAAGGGAGAACCCTAACACTCTTCCATACAGACGTCTCAGCCCCAATCAAAACCAAAATAAACCCACCCGACATAAATCCACTACCACAACCTTGCTTGCTCTTTTCCACGATATCCCAAAACACCTCTCTTTGTTTTCATTGTCGTAATAGAGAAATTGAAAATTATAAAAGAAAAATTGCAAAACGGGTTGCTTTTTCAAGATAAAGAGATATCAAGGCACAACAATTGAGGAATCACAAAAAGTACAATGGGTGATTAAGAAGTGGGTCCCACCCTGGTAAATGGAGGGGTGCCCACATGGGGCAGAGCCCTTATTGGGTTTGAATAATGCATGGCTTTAAGCCATGCGTTACTTGCTTATAACGCATGGCTTAAAGGCCATGCGTTACTGCCATTTATTGGCAGTTTAAGGCTGGCCTTTAAGGCTAGCCGTATAGCCCCCTCTTTTGGTTCTTGGTAATCATCATAATAGTGAAAATCTCTCACTTTTTTGTTCTCTCTTAAAATAGTATTTAGGCTGTGGATTTGTTAAGTGTTACTCTAGTTTTATACTACGTAGTACACTTTACCACCAAGTGAAAACTCTTGAGATTTGTCGATCTGGAGAAACTTGTGGAGCAACTTTATAAGCTGAGCTTGAGGTACTTTCCGCTGTGCATTCTTACATTGGTATCAGAGCTTTTATAATTGCTTCCAGTTTCTTTTTTGCATATGCATGTAAACTGTAACTGTGCCATTTTTTTTTTATGTTGTTCACGCACATGTGGTGCTGCAATGTTTTTAAAAAAAAAAAAAAATCCTGGGCTGAGCTGCTGAGCAGCAGTGCTGCGCGCACCACCTGTGCATGGAGGTGCAGCGTGCACCACCTGTTTGTGGAGGTGCAGCGCACACCAAGGGGTGCTGCGCGGCATCCCTGTGATGGTGCTGCGTGCACCATGGTGCCGCACACACCAGAAGGGGCCCACGATGCTCCGTGCACCGTGGGGGCACCATATCAGTGTTGTAAGCATTGCCTCGATGCTGCGACAGCACCCAGCTTCCTCTGGAAGCTGTTTCCGATGAACAGCAGCGCCAGTGACCTCCTTAAACGGCGGCTGAAGGTTGCTGGTTTTTGAGTTACTGTTCACATGAACAGTAACTGCTGGAGGAAGAAGATGACTTAAGTCATCTTTTTTTTTTTGCATGGGCTTGGGCTTTTCGGCCCAATATGTTTTTTCCTTCTAAATAAAATGGGCTGAGCCTTTAGGCCCATTTTGTTTTCCTATTTAAAAAAAAAAAAAAAAAAAGGAAAAGGGACATTGAATTGGGCCATTTTCGACCCAGTGTTTTCAGCCCATTTTTTTAAAAAAAGATAAGCCCATTTTTTTTAAAGGAAATAAAACAATAAAATGGCACAATGGGGTTTTGAACCCAAGACCACCTACTAAACTAAGGAGATGGGCGCATCACTGGGCTGCGAATATCCTTTAGTTTAGGTGGGGGTTTTTAAATGTTTTTATAATATTTTTTTTTTGTTAAAAAAAAAGTTTTTTTGGCATGATTTAATATATGCTTAGATATATTGTTATATTACATGTGATCTTTTATTTAATGTTTTAGATTAAATGTGATTACATGTGAATATTTGATTATATTCATACTATTTTTTTTCCATAATGTTATATTACATGTGATCTTTTATTTATTGTTTTAGATTAAATGCGATAACATGTATGTGTGTATTGAACATGTAGAAATGTGATTATTTTATCATCTATGAATGTTAGACTTGAATGTTTAGACATTAGTCTTTATTTCTTTTAGTGATAAAATAGAAAATCTCACTAAGTAGTCTTAGTTAGAATTGTCAGTGTGAATGATAGGCTGAAAGAATTGCAGTGGCCCCAATAAGAACTGTAAATGCACTGTATAGCCAAAAAGACTACAGTGGCCCCAATAAGAACTGTAAATGCACTGATGGAACAAGAAAAATAGACTGTAATGGTCTTATATGAACTATCTTTGTAGACTGGCCCAACAGGTTACTGTAGTCTGGCTGTCTTTGTAGACTGGCCCAACAGGTTGCTATGGTCTGGGTAGCTGTCCCTGTAGATTGGCCCAAAAGGTTACTGCGATTTTAGTAGGTTATATCTTTACATGTGACTAGGGCTAGATGACTACTTAAGATAGTGGGAGTATAGTTGAGATTTATGATGATAAATTCTCTCATATTTGGTTTTTAAAATTTGCGCGGGAATTAGGTTAGAAATTTAATAATTGGATATTGTGGCGCAAGAGATGATTCTGAAGCCTAGCAATTTTTTGATCTTGCGACATATCTAAATTATTCTTTTTCTAGCTTGAAAGGATGCGGCAGATTTCTTAGGTATGTGAGTAATATCCCTTCTTTACGTATTGTAGTGAAATGACATCCAAGAATATTGTTGTCAACTTAAACAAAGGGGAGAAATTAGATGGGGAAAACTTTGACATATGGCATCGTAAGATCCAATATGTCTTAGATGAGCAAGAGGTATTGGAGGCCTTATCTCACACCCTTACTGTGCCTGGGGAAGGAAACTCGGAACAACACAAGATAGATCAACAAGCCTATACTCAATGGACTAAGAAAAATCGGTGCGCACGTATAATAATGTTAAGCAGCATGCACAATGATCTAATGTGTAAGTTCGAGGTCTATGACACTGTCCAAAGCATGTGGGAGGCTTTCAAATTGAAGTTTGGTAGAACTTTAGCCACTAGGTTGCTTGGATTAACCATGAGGTTCGACTCCTATAAGATGTGCTCTGACCACACGATGAAGCAGCATCTTAGGGCTATGTCAAATATGATCCGTGAACTTAGGTCGGCAGGAAACAACCTGACAGATGAATAGCAAGTACAGGCAGTGATAAGATCACTACCGAATTCTTGGGAGAATATGAGCCAGAACCTGACGCATAACGAGAATATCAAAGACTTCGATGATGTCTCGCATCACTTGGAATCGGAGGCTGCTAAGCCCAATCATACGGCCTATGTGGCTAATGCTGGTTCGCGCAAGGCATCAAGGCCTAGGCGCAAGAAGTCCAAGAATGGGGTAGCTGCTGGACAAATTAAAAATGTGTCAGAAACTTCTCAGTGCACCAAGTGGGGCAAGCGTGAGAAAAACAAGTCAAAATTAGAGTGCTTCAACTACGGAAAGATTGGCCACTTTGCTCGTGACTGCACTGAGCTGAAGAAGGTACAATCTAACTTTTCTCGTATTGTTTTTGTAACTAGTCATGTGATGGTTGCTCACTCCTATCCTTTGTGGACTGTTGATTCAGGAGCGACCGAGCACATAGCGCGAGATAGAGTCAGATTTGTGGAATATCGCCGGATTCCAACTGGGAGCCATGATATCAAGGTGGGGAATGGAGCTAGCGTGGAGATACTGGGACTTGGTACCTACAAGCTGGACTTGCAGGGTGGCCGCACTCTTTTCCTCCACAATGTGCTATACGCTCCCGAGATCCGACGAAACTTACTTTCAGTTGTTACTCTATCAAAACTTGGTTTTCGGATTGTTTTTTAAAACAATTATGTTTCCTTTTATTTAGGCCATGTGTTTTATGGCAATGCTTTTCTGCAAGATAGTTTTATGATATTGGATTTGGTTTATTCTAATATAAATGAATCTATTGCTTTTCTTTCTTCATCTGCTAATAATTTAGATTCATATACATGGCTAGGGGTGTGCTCCGATTCCGACTCTGTCGGAATCGGGATTCCGACTTCCGAATTCCGGTTGGAATTCGGAATTTCGATTCAAGTCAGAATTCGGAATTCCGACTTCCGACTTCTTTATTTTGATAGGTTTTATCTTCTTTTAAATTTAATTATATACTAATTTATGTATTAGTTTAATGTGATTAATCAAAAAGTAAATTTTATTAAAAATAATATTAATTTAAATTTTAAATATAAAGAAATCAGTATTTATACGTAGATTAATACACGACTCTGCTTATAATTTCTATGTAGTAAAATTCTTTATAAAAATATAGGTCTTGATCAGTTTTTCACGCTTTTTTATAATGAAGTCAATCTTTTTATAAAAGACTTGAATTTGTATTTTTGAAATTAGTACATGGCATTTCTCTTTTACCATTTATGATTAATTTACTAATTAAGGAGACTTGCATTACGGGAGATATAGTACTTATATATATATATGTGTGTGTGTGTATAGGCGGCTCATGATCTAGCTAGCTCCCTTTGCATTTTCGAGCGAAAATCACAAAGAAATTTCCTGCATGCTTGAGGCAGGTACTACTAGCTAGTACTATTTTTTTGGAAAATCTTATAATAATTATGGGCATGCATGCAATGATTTGCTGATTGCTTTTTTTTAGTGATCGTGATCAGATAGATCAAGATAAGTGCATACAACGTCACAATTAATACCGTTTACGTTAGATGGGTGCGCATACTGGTATACAGAATCGTTTACGACAATATATTTCCTTTATAGCTAGCTAGGAGCTAATTATAAATAATTCAGAAGATCATAAACAATGAATAGTAGAAATAACAGCCGAGTTCAAAATTTGATTAAACAGTCCATAAGAATAAACATTTTGATTCAATTAAAAAAAAAAAAAAAAACATCATTTGCAGCATCGTAGTTGGTCATTTGAAGTACCTGAAATTAAGATAAAAAAGTATTCAATCAATAAATGTAACCAAATATTGATCCAGAAAATTGAACACAGTAAAAGTAAAATTTAATTACCATTAATACCAATAAAGATTAAGTTAATTCTGATGTCAACTTATCTTTATCCATACTCCATCAGTCATCGGCAACTATACTAGGGTTCACAATTAAATCTGTGAAATGATAAAAAAATATAAATTAAATAATTTATGAAATCATAAAAACAATTAAAATAATCAATAAAAAAAAACAAGTAAAATAAGGTTACCATCTTCAAGCCTATAGCTCTCATCATCAATGCCAATGCTATCTAGTCCAAGGGGTGTATCACTGATCCAGTTCTGTGTGCAAACGAGGGCCTCCACAGTTGACGGTGACAAAGAACTCTGGAAAACATCCAACACTCGACCTCCAGTGCTAAACGCCGACTCAGATGCAACCGTCGTAATAGAAATGGCTAGCATATCTCGGGCAATACGGGAAAGGATTGGATACTTGATAGAATTAGCCTTCCACCAAATGCATATCTCAAATGCAGGACTAAGTGCCTCGACCTCTTCCATAAAATACCGTTCAACCTCTGAACTACACCCCATAATATTCTTCGATGCAACGAGCTGATGATACTCATTCATGATGTCGTAATTCCTACGGCGTCGAGGCAATGTGTCAGTCGGGCTAAAGTCATCAGAGGGAGGTGTCGGAGTCACGTGTGAGGTACCCACTGAAGATGAAGGTTGTCCACTATTTTTGTAGTGGTTGTACAAGTCATCGAGATCAGTTTTCAGCGCTGTAATAAACGATGCAGCCTTTATTGCTCCGAGGACTGAATTTGCCCAATAGTCTATCACAACCAACTTGATTCGGGGGTCAAGGATCACAGCCACAAAGAGTAATCTATTTATCTTTTCAATTTGTCCCCAATATTTATTATATTTGGACAACATCCTCTGAGCCATACCAAATAACAGTTCGCTAGGGTCATCACAACCATCTTCCAAGTGGTGGTGTAGTGTCGAGATCTGACTGAACCACAAGTTTGCAGTCGTGTATGCGGATCCAGATATTTTCATTGTAATATCATAAAAAATCTGCAAAAATGTGACAAAGAATCCTACACTCGTCCAATCATGTGTGTCCGGCGGACCGAGCCCCTTTCCTGCAGGCTCCAGCAAAGCATACCGCAGACCCCCATCTTCCACCTCCATCCGCTCAAACACTTTTTAGTACCTCTATGCCACATCCAACATCATGTATGTAGAGTTCCATCGAGTGGGAACGTCCAAGCACAGCGTCTGAGAATGTTTTATCCCAAGTTGTTCTTCTATTGTCCTGAATTTTTTTAGCCTTTGCGGGGAAGCCCTCACATACCGCACAATGTTGCATACTTTTGTAATGGAATCATCAACCTCTTTTAACCCCTCAGTCACAATCAGGTTGATTATGTGAGCACAATAACGAATATGGATAAACTCATGGTCCTGGATGACATCATCTCTCACTCTCGTATTCCGCTTGAACCATTCAATTGCAGTATCATTGGCACTGGCATTGTCAACTGTAATGCACAAAACTTTCTGAATTCCCCAATCTTTCAAGCAATCATCCATCACTGCCCCAATTGATGCACCCTTATGATCACTGATTTCTTTAAATCCAATAATCCGTTTTTTTAAAGTCCATGAACTGTCAATGTAGTGTGCTATAATACACATGTAGGAAACATTCTGTATAGACGTCCATGTGTCAGTCGTAAATGAGACTCTCTGGCCAGTCCTCACAAACATTTGTCTCATCTCAGCCTTCTCTTTTAAATGCCTTTTCATACAATCCCGCATCACTGTATACCGTGACGGCAATGGGAATCGTGGCTCAATGAGCTTGATAAACTTTCTGAACCCTCTTTTCTCAACTGTAGTAAAAGGCATCTCATCTTCAATGATCATCTCGGCAAGCGCATCTCTCAACATCTTCTCACTGTATTGAGGGATGACCATTTTCTTAACTTGCATACCATCAGTCGCAGTAGAAGTTTCATAACTCAGTGTTGTCTGATCCTTGGCCGCCAATCCCTTCTCTATCTTATACCTCTGGCAACCATTTAGATGTGATATCAAACAAGTAGTGCCTTATTTCTTTGAATGAAAAGCAACTTCTTGGCCACAATGGTTGCAAGTCGCGTGCGGTTCCGAGGGATCACCGTCAACCTTGGTGAAATTTTTCCACGTCCACGATCTTTTTTTATTTGATCGTGGACGTGGTGGCTTGGCCCTTGCTGATGGAGGTGGTACATCCGGCTCATCCCCAATACCCATCTCAACCTCCTCATTAAATGTATCCTCATCTTCTATATTTACCGGGAGTGGGAATCGACTACTTGCACATGAAGTTTGTGTTCTGGAAGTGGGTCTTGATCTCGGTGCTGGGGACGACATTGTGGCATCTTGATCCTGTTCTGGGGTCCCATATGGTTCTTCCTCCATAGCTTCAAATTTGACACATATATAGAAGACCAAATTAATAAGTTTATTAAAAAAATAATAAAAGAATCTGACACATATAATAGGTGATGCAATTGCTCCTTTGTGATGTTATATGGTTGTTTCCACTGAGACAAAATGCATTGATTGGTGTACGTGTATCTTGTACATGAATGAATTTTTTTTTATTATTATTTGTAAGCATTAGACAGTAAAACTATCAATGCATAAACAAATTAATATCATTGATGGTAAGTGATAAAAAAAAATCATATTTCTTGTAGTTTGTATTAAAGCAGTATGTAATAATTAATATCATTGTAGTCATGCATGGATCACAAAACGTACGTACGTATATATTTAATTTTCTGGCAAATGTTTTCTAGACATTAATCGAAAGTGGTTTAATCCATATTGACGTGATCATTACTACAGATTCTTGCATGGTGAATGAGGCTCATGATTATTAGATTGCTGTAGTTTTTAATATCTTTATCTCATGATAATTTTCAAAGAAGTTATATATATATAATATACCATGTTTTCCTCATGATTTTTAGATTAATCTCTGTAATAATTTGGTATTAACTGTTGACAAGTCTTTTACTTCCACTGCACATTTATCTTTAATTTGACGTAGTTTAGTGTTTATCTTATATTCAAGCATGCATAGGCTTTATATAATATTTACTAATTTTATATATATAATAAGCTTGATTCTTGGGATTTTCTTATAATATTTACTAATTTATATTTGAACTGGCCTAACCTTTAGTTATATATTTTTAGATTTTTAGCTAATGTATTATGTATATATATAGTGCCACCCCTGTAAGCCAAAAGATCTGCAAAATTTAACTTTGATTAGGATTATGATAAGATGTTATCTTAAAACAATTAACTTTGGGTTTTGATGTTTGTATAACAACCTTAATCAGACATTGCAACAACCAATGTTCTTTCATCACAAATTTTTTTTTTTTTTGGATGGAAAATGCTTCACTGCATATATTCATAAACGAAGTTACAACTGTGACTTAACAAACTGGAGAACCAGACTGTAAGCCAACTAACGCAACTGCTCAGGAGCTTCCCCGTCAACAAATTTTTTTGTGACGGACATTGTCTAAACTTCTATATCTCCTCTCTTGACAGCAGTCAAGAGAAAAGGCTCTCTGTTAAGACAGAGATAAACGACCTCTCTTTCGACGAAGAGAGGTACACCCACGCTCCATCCTCCCAAGGAGGAGGAGTACAACCACACTCTCTCCTCCCAAGGAGGAAGAGTACCAACACCTACCTTCCTCCAAAAGAGGAATAGGACAAACACCCACCTTCCTTTAAAAAGGAGTGGGACACTAGATAAATTTTTATTTATAAAAGCTAAAACAGAACAAAAAAACAAAAACCAAATACAGAACCACAAAAGGGCAAGAAAGGGCTGTGCAAACAGAGAGCCCAGCCCAAGCCAATGACCCAAGCCCAAGCCAATGACCTAGCCCAAGCCCAACCCGTTACAAAAAGAGGCGCCTAAGGATCGGGCTAGGGTTTCATCACTACAACCCGCCGCCCCTTCTTCCCTCTCTGTTACTGTGCAGCGTGAGCTGCTGCTGCTGACTACCACCACAAGGCATGGGAAGACCCACGATGCCTAGATAAACCCATCAAAATCGTCGACCAAAACCAGATAGAGAAAACCAGCAGCCTCATCGTTATACGAAACCCATCACTCTGTTACAAAACAGAGTATCAAGCCTCTTGCCATCGAGCCACCCCGCCGTATCCTTGCCTCTCCATAGTCCATCGCCGTCAGCCTTGCGTCAACAAGAAAGGGTAGCTAGCTTCTCACCCGTCCATCGCCCTCTCCATACGTCTCCTCTGCAAAATGCCATCTCACAGGGTTGCTCGAGGCCCTTATCGGATAACCTCGCTTTAGGCTGGCGCTGTAAAAGGGCCAAGAGCTATCTGTTATGCCCTCTCCGCACGTCCCCTCTGCAAAGCGCCACCTTGCCGGTGATCCTCACTTCAGGATGGTGCTGTAACTAGGGGCGAAGAGCTAACCACCATAAAATGCAAGAGCCGACTGAGATAAAACTAAAACTAGCCACAAAAACAGACGACACAAGAAAAAGAAATAGAGAAACTAAAGAACAAACTAAAGGGAGGCGAGAGGGAGGAAGGGAGGGAGGAGCCGAGGCTCCCACCTTCCTCAACGGCGAGAGCCAATTTGTTGTCTTTCTAGAGAGGGGGCAGAGCTTCTCTCTCTATTATTTCGTGCGTCCCCTTCTGACTTTTCATCACAAAATTACTTTACTTTACATATGGTGTAATAAATTATGGAGAGGGGTGTCGGCAAGCCCTTCAACCAGCTTTTAAATTGCCAGGCTTAACGCTTGGCATTACTCAAGTTGGTATGCCTATAATTAAGGGGTAATGAAGGTTGGCCTTTAAGGATGATCATGTGTATATTTTCTTGAGTTCTAACATATGGACTTGGCAGCCTCTTTATGTATGAATTCAAATCCAACAAAAAATATTTCTGTCTCTCTCTTCCCCATTTTAGATCTTAGAATTTAGATAAAAAAAATAATATTTTAGGCCTGCTTTCTCTAATGTGTACTTACGTTTTCTTACTAAGACACAAGCTTAATCATTTTTTATTATGTTCCTTTGATGATGTTATCACCAAAATCCATACAAGATTCAATCCTTCGTACCCAATTCATCAACACTCATATTCGGATATTATATATATATAAAAATTAGGACATATATATTATAATGTATATATAAAGTGGACCCCAACATCCACCAAACCACGGCTGAATATAGCCCATTGCCAAGGAAGCTTTTATCAATTATTTCTTTGTGATATTTCCACAAACAGGTGCCTTCAATATCCAAAATCACAAACAAATAAAATACTGAAAATGAAAAACGGTTCCTCAATCCATAATCATTTCACAACTCAATTCACCATTCACAGAAAAATTTCATACATCAAATAATCCGTTTAAAATTTTAAATAAATTTCGGAATACACAAGAGTCACCTATATTTACCTTTTGGAAAAAACTAGTCGGATTCGGCACTGCGGCAGTGCGGTGATGGCAGTCTACTGCGGACGGAGTCACGGTGGGGGGCGGCCGCTTCGTGCGGCTTGAGAGGTCTGTGGAGCAAAAATCAAAATCGGCGTGAGAGCACTGAAGTCTCTGTCTGACTGTCTTGAGAGCGAGAGGCAAGAAACGTATTGAGGGATTGAAACCGTGAGCCGTCCGGAGTGAGGCAAGTGGGAAGTTAATTCAAAACGGCGTCGTTCCCATTTAAATGGAACGACGCCGTTCCACTTTTTTTAAAAAAAATATTCCAGTTGCAAAACGACGTCGTTTTGCAGCTGGATTATTATTTTTTTTTTAAATCAGAAGTCGGAATTCGAAAGTCGGAACCAACAGGGTACCGATTCTGATTCTGACTTTCGAATCAGAATCGGAAGACTTCCGATTCCGATTCCGAGTTCCGAATATTCTGATTCCGCCGGAGTCAGAATCTGAGCGAAAATCGGTCGGAATCGAAAGTCTTAGAATTTTGAACACCCCTATACATGGCATGCTAGGCTTGGTCATATAGGACAAGATAGAATGACTCGGTTAGCTAGAGAAGGCCTGATAGGCAATCTCGCTAAGGTCATCTTGCCCACGTGTGAACATTATCTAATGGGAAAAGCTAAGAGAAAACTGTTTGGAAAAGCCACTAGGGCATCTTTTCCATTGCAATTAGTCCACTCAGACATCTGTGGTCCAATGAGTGTGAGGGCAAGGCACGGAGGTGTCTACTTCGTCACTTTTATAGATAATTTTTCACGTTACGGTCATGTCTACTTAATCTCCCATAAGTCTGAAGCATTGGAATGTTTTAGGTGATATCTAAGAATGGTTGAGAATCAGTTAGACAAGAGTTTAAAAAATCTAAGAACTGACCAAGGACGAGAATATCTCTCTGAGCAATTTAAAAGGCTCTGTGATGAAAAAGGAATCAAAAGACAGTTAACGATGCCGAGTACGCCACAGCAAAATGGAGTGGTGAAAATGAGAAATCGAACACTGCTTGAGATGGTTAGGTCAATGATGGCGCAAGCAAACCTACCAATTTCTTTTTGGGGGGATGCACTTTTGACTACTGCCTACATTCTTAACCGAGTACTCTCCATCAGTAACTTCCACCCCATATGAACTATGGACCGGCAAGAAACCAAATTTGAGTAACTTGTGGCCATGGGGTTCAACGGGTTTTGTTCATGATCTTTCTCATAAGTATGGGAAATTAGGCCCTAGAGGAAAGAAGTGTATCTTTATAAGGTACTCAGAACACTCTAAATGGTATGTGTTAATAGGTGAACAAACTGATGGAAGTGTAACTGAGATTGAATAGCGAGATGTGGACTTCATTGAAAATGAATTTCCAAGTAGAGGTGAGGTTGATAGGAGTTTAGAACTTCATGAGATTGTGGAACAAGAGGAAAGTGCTCCAAGGAATTTAGTTGAGAATGAGGAAGAAATTCTTCAAGCTCCTACAAATAATAAAAAGGACTT
The DNA here is from genome assembly GCF_018687715.1 of Carya illinoinensis. Taxonomy (NCBI): domain Eukaryota; kingdom Viridiplantae; phylum Streptophyta; class Magnoliopsida; order Fagales; family Juglandaceae; genus Carya; species Carya illinoinensis. The sequence continues at coordinate 9,313,963 of NC_056760.1, read as the reverse complement.
AAATCCTATTGGGAGCACACCACTTGTCAATCAATCACAACAATCTCAGCCTCGTAGAAGTACACGTGAAAGTATTCCTCGTCGTCGTTTTGAGATTGAAGGGGAAGCTTTTATGATAGCTCCGCATGATGATAATGAGCCTAGGACAATTCATGAGACTCTCTCATCTTCTACTAAAGATGAGTGGATAAAAACTCTTAATGATGAGATTGAGTCTATGAAGACTAACCAGGTCTGGGATTTGGTTGATCTACCGACAGGGCGTAAGACTATTGGGAACAAATGGGTTCTTAAAGACAAACGCAAGTCGGATGGATCGATAGATAAGTACAAAGCTCGCTTAGTGGCGAAGGATATACCCAACAGGAGGGTATAGACTATGAGAAAACTTTTTCACCAGTGGTGAGGTTTGCTTCAATTCGCCTGATTCTAGCTATAGTAGCAAACATGGATTTGGAACTCTACCAGATGGATGTTAAGACAGCATTTCTCAATGGAGAACTAGATGAGGAGATCTATATGGATCAACCAACGGGTTTTCTGGTCAAAGGTCAAGAGCGCAAAGTGTGCAAGCTCAAACGATCAATATATGGCCTAAAACAATCATCTAGGCAATGGTACCTCAGATGCCATCGAGCCGTTCTTTCGAATGAGTTTACGATGATCACAGAGGACCATTGTGTCTATGTCAAAAGGTCTAAGAAGAGTTTCATTATGTTGTCATTATATGTTGACGACATACTACTAGCTGGAAATGATAAAGGGTTGATAGTCGCCACAAAAGAGTGGTTATCCTTCAATTTTGAGATGAAGGATATAGGTGAGGCAGAATACATTCTGGGAGTTAAGATCTATAGAGATCGCTCAAAGAGACTTTTGTGTTTGTCCTAACAGACTTACATAAAGAAAGTCATCGAGCGTTTCCTAATGAATGGATGTAAATCCATTGACACCCTTGTTGCAAAAAGCGAGAACTTATCTAAAGATTTGTGTCCTAAAACTCAAATAAAAAAAGAAAAGATGGCTCGTGTCCCTTATGCTAATGCTGTGGGTAGTCTGATGTACCTAATGATGTGTACTCGGCCTGACATATGCTATGCAGTTGGCTTAGTGAGTAGATTCCAATCTAACCCCGGACTGGCTCACTGGAAAGCAGTCAAGAGAACTATGCGATATCTCAAGGGAACTGCAGACTATGTGCTATGATATCAAGGTTCAGATTTGCAGCTAAAAGGTTACAGCGATGCCGACTGGGGCAGTGACCTAGATGAGCGTAAATCAACCAATGGGTATGCCTTTCTGCTCAACAATGGCGCCATTACATGGAGCAGCAAGAAACAACCTTGTATAACTTTATCCACCATGGAGGCAGAATACATAGCTTGTTCTGCAGCAGTTCAAGAAGCTGTTTGGTTACGGAGATTCCTCAAGCATTTAGACATTGGCACAGATACTTCAGATCCAGTGACAATATTCTGCGATAGCACGACTGCTCTCGCATATGCTAAGGACTCTAAATACCATGGAAGAACCAAACATATAGATATCAGATATCACTACATCAGAAACATGGTAGCACAAAAGAAAGTGGTTCTGAAACACCTCTCTACAAGTCGCATGGTTGCTGATCCCTTAACGAAGCCCATAGCAAGAGATGTCTTTGAGGCTCATGTTAGGAATCTAGGACTACGTAGACTGTAAATGTATTTTGTGTTTCAAATGACATTGAGATGTAACCTTTCCTTTGGGATATTAATACAATATGATTCAGTTATTGTCTTTATCGTATTGTTTTTCTAATTCACACACAAGATATGTCAACAGGCTTAGATCGGCTCACTCACACGAGCGATCGCCTCTAGTACTTGAGAAGCGAGTAGAGATGAGACATTGTGTTCTTAGATACTTGTCCAAATGGATAAGTTAGTTGACACAAAGATATGTCATTTTAGTGGGAGCTAAGATGAGGTCCAATGAGAGGACTATGCATAGGTTACCCCACAACCTATGTAGCCTGTGGTTAGCCAGATGTGAGATCCTCTTTGACGCCTTGGAGGCGAGCAAATGGAGGAACTCGGGTTAGACGCTTAAGGAGCGGCTAGACTAAGATCTGTACAGTGTTGATATAGACATATGCTCTTTGAGAAAGAGAAATCCACCATAGCATGTGTTTTATACTACATGTGCTTATTCGACCAAATGAGTAAGTAAGTAAATGGTTCCCCTCTTTCTCACTGTGTGAGTCTCATTTTTTTTAAGTGTCTTTTACTTTTGACTATGTCACGAGATGGAGGTTATGATGTCTGCTACTTTGGCATGTTGTCTATGGTCATGATTAATACGGTCTAAAGAGGCATTCTTGGGAAAGTGGTTCGACCAAAGTTGAATGATATGAATGCAAAGGGAAGATTCTTCGATATCGCATCTTCACTAGTGTTTGTTGACGTCAAACTATGACGTACATACTAGTAGCGACTAAGGTTGTGAACATATTGAAATGATTTGGAGGTAGTCAAGCATTGTTCTGAGTTTTCTGAACTCAAGAGGATTTTGAAAATGCTTGATCTGATGCGATCGAATGAGTCTAGGACATAACCAGACACTTTAAGGATGTTACTATGCTAATATTCTCTGAGAGAGATTTAGTGTATGTACTCCCACCTTTCTACAGATGTGCTTCGTGGTCGCATGACCTATTTACTTGTATGAATAAGATTGAGAACATTAGAGAGATGCTGACCTGGGGTCATGCCCACTGTGTGCGAGTGAGAGATGTTAAATGGAGAGACGCCCACGTGGGGCAGACCCCTCATTTGGTTTGAATAACACATGGCTCTAAGCCATGTGTTACTTGCTTATAACGCATGGCTTAAAGGCCATGCGTTACTGCCATTTATTGGCAGTTTAAGGCTGGCGTTTAAGGCCAGCCGTGTAATAGCCCCCCTTTTTTGGTTCTTGGTAATCATCAGAATAGTGAAAATCTCTCTCTTTTATCCTCTCTTAAAATAGTATTTAGGCTGTAGATTTGTTAAATGTTACTCTAGTTTTATACTACGTAGTACACTTTACCACTAAGTGAAAACTCTTGAGATTTGTCGATCTGGATAAACTTGTGGAGCAACTTTATAAGCTGAGCTTGAAGTACTTTCCGCTGTGCATTCGTACACATCCAGTTAGAATATTTGGAAAAAGGAGCGGGAAACTCTGCTGTCTGAATAGCACTGCTTCATTTGACTGCTAGTTGCTTTTTATTTTTTTTTAATTTTTCTTTTCATATTTTTTTTAATATATTTTAAATATTTTCAAAAAATAAAAAATTTATTAATATACTTAAAATTAGTTCTTTAATCACTATATAAAAGAAAATTACCAAACGATATGCTTGAGAGGTACCTTTGGAATGCAAAGTAGCACAGGGTACAAGGAGACACTACCACGCCTCATTATGACTCTATGCGGCCTCTCCCTAAAAAGATTATCCAATACATGAATGCCTACGGGTTTATGGTGCATACATTACACATCTAGAATAAAAAATTTAAAATCAATTCTCTTATAAAATGGGTAATAATCTGAGTGGCCGAGGGCGTAAATATAAAAAGCGTGATCATACAATTCAAATTTAAAAAAAAAAAAAAACAACTACTTTTGTTCGTGTCAATGGCTTGTAAAGGTGAATAGAAGAAGATCATTCCTACCGTCCTTTTAATATAGCAGGAACTAGGGCTGGGCAACTGGGCCGGATTTTTTTTCGGCCCAGTCTAGAACCCAGATAACCGGGTTCCGGTTACGGGCACCGGCCCGGAAAACACCCGGGCCGGTACCCGGTTTCTAAAACCCTGTGTACCCGGGTTTTTAAAAAACCCAAACCTAGTGCCAAAACGGGCACTGGGTTATATGCCCATCCCGATTCCCCCCCACCCCCAATCTGACTCTCTCTCTCTCTCTCTCTCAACGAATTTTCCCGAAACCTTAGCCTCATCCCGTCGTTGCCATCATCCCGTCGTCGCCGTCAAGCTGTCATCGGTTTCATCTGGTCATCCTCAGAAACACTACAAATCAGATTAGTTTTTGATAAACTCTTCTTTCATTTCGGTTTCTGATTTTGGGTGTGATTTGTTTAGTGGGTGTGATTTGTTTGGTGTGGTTTCTGATTTTGGGTGTGATTTCTTTTGGGTTTCTGATTTGGGTGTGATTTGTTCTTTCACAGTCGATTTATCTATTAGAGACTTAGAGTTGATATTTGGGCATTCTGTAATTACCGTTAAAAATTGGTTATTCTGTAATTGTCTCTGTCATTCTTTACATTCTGAATTTTACTTTGGGTCTATTTGATTCATTTTTGTGCTTGAAATAGTGCTAGCACATTGGTTCAACGATAAAACTGAGCCCTGTAATACCAAATATGTTTCTTTTTAATATGGGATATAATCTAACTTATTTGCAATTTTTGCTGCTGTTGAGTCAAAGATCAATGTTTGCTAAGAGAAATTCTGTTATTTTTATTTTTCTTTCTATATGTTTGAGGATATAGAATCAGCTTCTGAGTTCTGGTTGTGTTTTTCCTTTGTGATCCATCAGTTACATAATTTTACATCTGGATGGACTTTTATGAAGAATCAGTATTTTTTAAAGAAAAAATATTTTAAAAAAGTATGTGAAGAGTGCAATTCTCCTTGATTAACTTTTTTTTTATAGGTAAAAGTAAGTTTTATTAATAAAAGAGGCATAGCCTGAGTTTTATTACAATACTTTTCCTTAATTACTAAAGGAATTATTTGCATGGGCCTATCCTCAACCCGCACCCTTTCACTCGACATTGAAGTAGCAAGTTTTGCTAGCATATGAACAATATTGTTTGCCTCTCTATAAATAAAACAAATGCTCCAGTTGTGTCTTTCTGCAAGTATATTGTGCACATCCTCAATCATTATACCATAATTTGCATTGATTTCCTCAAGGCTATTAGTTGTTACTACCACCTTTGAGTCACCTTCTAACACAACATTAGGCCGTCTCGGTTCTTGATACAGATTTATTGTGCTTCTAAGTGCACATGCTTAAGCTATTACAGATTTTATTGAGTGATTAATATTTTGACACAGAGAGGCCATAAGCTCACCTTCATTATTTTTTATTACAACCTCAACTCCCTCTTTGTTTTTTGTGTTGTCCGCTGCAGCATCCCAATTTTCCTTGTACAATATCTCGGTTGGTTTTTGCAAGTGGTCTGTTATCTCCCTGATCCTCTTGAGTGGATTTCTTCCTTACTGTTTCTTTGTGATACGATAAATTCTTCTAGACTTCATTTTGTTCACTGAAACAATTGTCTTGGGTGTCCAAACAAGAGGGAAATCCATCTAAACCACATCCTCCCCATTTTATGAGCTACCAATTCAATATCTTTCTCTATTTAGTATGTCATTTAATCTCATCTATAGCTTCAAGAAATTTACCTCCATATTGGACCATTTTTTAACTGGACACTTTGTTTCAGCTCAGACATCATTTTATACAGGGCAACTCCATAGTGCATGAATTGTAGATAATGTCTCCCTCTAGCAGACTAGGCACAAATATGTACAATTTAGGAGTGTACAGGAATTGAAGGGACTGACCATCTTTGACGGGAACTGGCATTTACTTTTACCTATCAAAAAAAAAAAATCTCTATCATTTACTTTTGAAAGTTTTGATTTGAAAGTATTGATATTCAGATGTCGATTTCAATAAAGAGCCGTTAGATGAGTAGTGATTAGTTGACTGGACCATTTAACTGCAAATGAACCATATTAGTTGTTATGCCTTCAAACTCACCTCCTTTTGAGTTTCAAGAGTTTCTTTGTCATACTTGTGTTTTAATTTCCTGTTTTTTTTTTTTTTTTTTTTTTTTTTTTTTTTTTTTTTCTGGCATGCTCATTCCTGCCCTCCTCCTCATCTAATCATTTCTGTGATATGGGGTATTTTTCTAACAGGAATGCCAGGATTCACGAACGAAAATTGGCTGAATTGGTTCACAAAAACCAATGACTGGATGAAAATTAATGATCAAACTATCAGTACCAGTGATCCTATGGCATTACTGATCTCTCCCTTTTCCCCATTACAAATATGTTTATTTTATATTACTACTGGAAAGAGCTAAATTTTTCTATTCATCATGGAGTAGATGATCACAGCATTGCATCATTAATTTGCCAATAACACGTCAAACTGCTCAACAAGATTATCTCAATGATCATAGCGCAATCACCATCCGTTAATTTTTATTCATATGCTGATGTGTGTGACAAAATACACTAGTGAGCAGTATAAGTGGGTCTCTCTCAAAAACAGTGTCTCTACCATAATATTTTTTTCCTGAAAAAAGTTTAATAATACAGGCTTAAAGAAAAAAGAAAAAAAACCCAGGTAGAGGCCGGAACCCGAATTTTCGGGTTGTAAAAACCCGGATCAATCAGGGTTCCAGCCCGGGTCATAACCATGGTATATCCGGGCTGGATTCAGGCCAATCCGGCCCGGATTTGGAATCCGGGTTTCGGGCCGGGTATACCCGGATACCCGGTCCGGTACCTGGTTGCTTAGCCCTACTCTTGTTTTAGAGTAGTCTCATTGGATTATCTATATCTAAGAGTAAGTGTACTTTTTAACTATGGGATAGAACATTCACTTGCAAGTTTGCAATAGATTAGTCATTAGCAAATTTTGTAGCTTTTAACTATAGTATTTGTAAAGAGAATATCAAATTTGATGTGTACTATACATAGAGCAAATTGTTATTTTATTATTTATTTGCAACTCTGCCTCTATCTTCTTTCAACATAACTGTCACCGTTTATTTCTCTCGAATTCTTTTTTCTATTTTTTCATGATAAAATAAAATAAATTAATAATTAAAAAAGTTAAATTTTTTTTAATTATTAATTATTCATTACTATATAATGAATAAATAGATAATCTAATGTGGAGATTTGATGTAAATAGTCAAAGTCAAATTTATCTCTTATTATTTTATTGTTATATAATAATAAAAATAATTATTTCAATGTGGAGACTTATGGAAAGGAAATAGTCAAAATTTAAATTTATCTTACATTTATCAAAAATATCCTCTATATATGCATAATCCATTAACAATGCTCTTATATCTTGTGCGGGGCGGTGGCAGTCAACTTAAACTAAATGAGTGGCCCATGGATGGGCTAGTGGCTGATCGGCCACCCTTCAACCGCGTTGGAAAAGTATATGCACACACTCACCCTAGGAGCCATTAAGGTCCATGTTTAATCAATTATCATTTAATATCTAGATATGATTATTATTTTGGCTGACTTTTCTTATTCTTCTCTACCACTCACGTCTTAATCATTTGTTTTTTTTTTTTTTGAAATGGTGAATTCATTCATCATGTCAAAGTTACAAATGTTACTTATCAATAAAGAAAAAACCAGACTATAAGTCAACCTATGCATCAGCTCTAGAGCATTCCCGCGCACAAAGTGGCGGACATTATCTTAACTTCTATAACTCTCCGAAGAGATAGAGCACACTCTGAATAAACAGAGTGACAAGGCCCCTTCATCTCCCTAAAGAGACGGAGTATGGGATATTACTGCTATGGACACTAAGTCCAACAGCCTATTACTACAATATTACTAATAAAACTACATAATACTATACTACAAAACAATAACAAAACAACCAAAACATAAAACACAAGCACCAGCAAGAGCCTCGACGGCACACCCTCTACAAACATCGGCATCATGAGCCCAGGAACGACATGAGTACCCAGTTCGCGTATGGACCACAAAAACCTCCACTGCAGAGGTCGGTCGTACGTCCACTGGCCATAACTTCGTTCGCCACTCTCGACTAGCACTAGCCCCAGATTGTGACCGATCAAAACACTCCTCACCCTGCTCGGTTAAAACATAGATCAAGAATAAAACACCAAAACAGCACCAGAGCAGAGGGATGAAAAATAAAACAGAGGTTGTGGTGCAAGTATAGCAAAACCACTCTTGGAGGAGCACCAACGGTCAGTCTATGTTTTCCCTGAGTCTGAGGTCCCAGAAAAGCCAAGATTTGAATCGGCCAATGGCTCCCCGGTGGCGCGTGGTGGCCACGCTCTGGTGTCGCAGAAAAACCAAGACTACGTCCCGCGCGTGTGGCTACATGCCACTCCGTTTGGCGCCGCGTTCGGTGGACTTGAAGATCGGCTGCTAGCCAACATTCTGACGGGAAGTGTGTTGGCGGTCGACGGTTAGAAAGACAAGGTCAGCACTCCACCCTTATTTGCCTGAAAACACAACTATAAATGAAAAAACAAAAAAAAAAAAACATAGAAAGTAGAAAAATGAAATGAGAAAGGGAGGGGGAGGGAAGAGAAGGGAAGAGGGGGGGAGCCGAAGCTTCCACCCCCCGTCGAGGGTCAGGGGATTTAGGGTTAGGGTTTGTTAAGAGAGAAGGGAGAGAGTCTAGAGAGAGAGACCAACTTATTCAGAGTTAAGAGTCTGGTTGTAGTACTGTTAGTGAGAATGATTTCTAGGACGTTGAAAAAGCAAAAACAAGTTGGTAAGCATTCGCTCTTTTGAAAGTTGCAAAGTATACACGGTGAATTCCATCGTCAATGTAGAAATTAAGAAATTTTATACATAAATGATGCTAAAAATATGGGTCCCTCTACGGGGACTATGGTGTGCACTGATAGATGAGTTTTATATATATATATATATATATTTTTAAATATTAAAAAAAACACACAAAATACAAAATCGCTGTACACCATCGGAGCACTTAATTTTTTCTAAAACTAAGATTGTAGTCTTATATGACTCTTGATTCAATAGCTATGATTCATCTGATGTGCTTGCACCCAGAACCTAAATATATCCAACTAATATACAAAGAATTACCAAGTCAAAATCACAAATCATTTTCTCTTACATTGGAAAAGAAATTTTCATAGCATTAGTACAAGAAAGATACCACGCGTTAGCTCAAAGCAAATATGCACCGCCTTACTGTTTCTCTCACTACAACAAAAATTAGATTTAGTGACAGATAAAACTGTCACAAGAAATGACCAAAACGTCATGAAATACATTAGGTGACGGTTGTAAACCATCACCACAACCGTCACGTAATGTGCATCACAGAATACATTTGGTGACAGTTTACTGTACAACCGTCACTAAAAATATTTTTAGTGACGATTGGTGGTGTGCTAGTTGATATAACGTTCAAACGTTTCCTTTTCTGTGACAGTTAGAATTTGTCACAAAAAATTACATTCGAATGTAAACTAGACCAATTGACATCCGAATGAGAGAAGATAACATTTGTTGATTATAGTTCGAACGTATTATATTTATGTTCAAACGTTTATACGTCCAAACATTACGTTCAAATTTAGATTCCAACATAAACGGACCAATGTCCAAACGTACATATCATAATGTTCAGACGTTCATTCGAATGTTAAGAAAGTAGAGTTTGAACATTCGGAGGTTTGGAACGTTAAACGTTTAAACATTCGAACGTTATGTTCATTTGACAATGAGAACGTTCGAACGTTGTGTTATAATTTTGTGTAGTTACGTTTGAACGTGTGTTCGAATGTGAAATACTGTTCAAACGTATTTTATTTACATTCGAACGTACATATCAGAAATACTAAACTTATCCAATTAAAAAACATACCAATTATACCAATTGTATCATATTACATAACATATTTCACAACCAACAATATTTGCAACTGTTTTCAAATTAGATATTAAAAATTTAATAGACTGATAAAATTCATTTCTTTTTCTTTCCCCATCTACCACAATTCTGTTGTAATGACATAACACGCTCCATTTGTAGCATCATCTCCCGTTGCACTTACTCTTGGACCTCACTACGTATTCTTTCCTCATGGTCTCTTTGTTGGTCCTGCAAACGCGTCTCTAAATGAGACTGTCGCTCCAAGAGCGACTCCAACTCTTGTTGTCTAGACCTCATATACTCATTCTCGCATCGTGCAGCTTCTAAATCTTTGGTAAGATTATTAATTTGTGAAGTCGATGAAGTTGAGGAGGATGAACTGGAATGCTTGAAAGATCGTCTCAAACCTCTTGCCATAGTAGAGTTGGGCCCGAGCACTTGCGTGAAAATATCTATGTCACTGGAAGAGTATTCCCCGGAAGCTAACTGCATCTCCATCATTTTTTCCTATAGTTTGAAAGATCAAAACACATAATAAGTAACGTATTAAAAGAAATACAAATAAAAAATAAACTATTCACATGTTGCATAATTTATTTAACAAAAGGAACACCGCTTACATAATTAATTGCAACGGCAGGATCCATCCACTCACTATGCTCATTAGTGTGAGCAGCAGCATAGACATGAATGAGGAAACAGTTTTCAGGATCGTCACATTTCTAACAAAATGACATTAGAAAATTTAAAAAGATAGTGTTAATACTTATATAAAAGAATAACAAGAAAATAAATGAATTATATAGTTTATTAATTACTATTTTTTTAGCAAAACGATGGAATGATCTTGAACTAGCAATATGGTGAATAGATCAAGTTGAAATATATATATATATAAATATTTTGAATAGATCAAGTTGAAATATATATATATATATATATAAATGTTTGTTATTTATCATCCTACACATTATATTTATTTTTATATATTTTTATTTATTTTTATTTTTCTTAAACTAATTGAAGTATTATACTCGTCATAATTAATACACTACATATTTAGGTAAGAAAAAAAATCTAAAAATAAAAATAAAAATAAGTGTAATGTATAGTGTGTGAAAGTGATGAGTAGAATTTTTCATATATATATATACTAGTAGAATTAAAACATCCAAGGGACGTTTGCCTAGTGGAGGCAAACTATAAATGTAAAACTTTTCCATGAAAGCAAATAATAGTATAAAAGAAAAATATAGCAATTGTATTAAAACAATTGTATGTCTTAGAAAACAAACAGGTTGCAGTTTTTTTTTTTTTTTCACTTAGTCTGTGAAGTGACTTTTTGTTTTTGAAAACGCTGCAGCCTGATCTCCTTTCATTAAAAACATAAAAGACAAAAAAGAGGAAAGACTTCATGAATCCATTTAATAAATGACAGATCATTTCAATTAGGGCTGCCCACTTGGGATACCCATACCCTGTTTTCATTTGGTTTTATATATTGTTTGCTTTTGTTTTAGACACAAGTGCAAGATTTGGTGATGACTTTGGAAGATATCACACAGATCTCGAGCACAGGCATATCAATAATGCATTAGAAAGACAGATAATAAAGGAAGGAACGTCGAGATAAGGATGGGTCTGAGTCTAGAGAGAGAACTTGGGAGGAATACGAAGCCGAGAATGAAAGATTTTGTGTGGTCTGAAATTCTTTTGAAAAAATATCACTGACACAATCTCACTAAAGACCAAAACATCCTTATATAAACGGACACAAAGAAAGGAAACAAAAGGTTAAAAAAGTAACTATGCAAAACTTTCCCATGAAAGTAAATAATAGTAATCAGCAACACGTTCAGCAATCAGCAACACCGCTATGCACCGCTCAACAGCAGGTAAGAGAGGGGTGAAATGCCCTAAAATAAAGAATAGAAGAAATAAGTACATCTCATTCAGAATACTGAAACAACTGAGGTTATTTATGTGAATCAACCTGTTTAGAAGGAGAGCAGCAGCACTGTCATGATTGTTGATATCTTGATGCCGTGGAATTTTTTCAAATAACAAGCAAAGATTTTACAAGTGAACTGTAACTAACAAAATTTGTAAAATGAGAAGCTTCAGTTGGGATTTAGAAAACATTCATGAAAGAGATGAATGAAATTATTAGATCTAAAATACCATCTCTTAAATACAATTAGTATTTCAGATTCATATTACGGTTTTGTAAGAAATTGTGCATTATTAAAGGAGAAATAAAATGGAACACATAGAAGATCTAACAGAAGATAGAAACACAAATATGAATATTTGTGAAGTATTATTTTATTATCACAAAGTAAAATTACAGAAATTTAAGGCTCTTTGCCTCAATCTTTAAACGCTCTTACTCTTCAAAAATCTGCATGTCTTTCCTATCTAAAGGAGTAGCCACTCGAAAAGAAGAGTTAAGCAAAGATTTTAAATCTCTATTCTCTCGCTTTAGTGCTTCTATCTTCATGTTGGACTCCATAAGAAGCCGCTGAAGGATAAAAATATTCTCGTGGAGTTTGTCAACCCCACCAGTCCTAGATTGTAGTCGCTGAGAATATGCGACAAGGGTTGATGAGTATCGGGTACCAAGACTCACAAGCTCGTAGATAATTTCATTATCTGACTTTTTAGTCAGATCATTATTGGATTGCATTATAGCACCTACGGAAGAAGAAGAAGCATAAACAACTGGTGAACGAGGTGCAGAATACCTCCTATATTGGTAATGGGAAGATTGCTGAGCCATTGCAAAGTGAGAAAGCAGAAAGAGATTACAGAGTAAGAATACAGACTAAATTTAGAAAAGTGAAGAAAATGATATGCGAAAGAAGATGAGCTGAATAATTCTTTTATAGAGAAAATTATGACAAAGTATCACTCTATTGCTTCATAACATCTTTCGTGAAGCATCTCTCTACAAGAGACAAGAGATATAGCATCATAGCTGCGGCGCCTGACAGATACAGAAGAGCGATGTAGTATCATAGCTGCGGCGCCTGACAGCTACAGAAGACCTGTAAAAATCTTACGGATCAGAGTTGTCTGGTCTAAAACAGAGGGTCACCGTTTTTGTTGAAAGAGAGAAAGAGAGAGAGAGAGAGAGAGAGAGAGAGAGAGAGAGAGAGAGAGAGGTTAACAGTTTAATTTTGATGAATTCTTTACTGAGTATGTTATTTAGAAGAACACTTAAAGTATATCATTTATGTTTTTCTAAAGCAATCGAGAGTTTACCACTGAAATCGAAGATGTTAGACATGGGTACAGCTAAAAAAATCCCGGGAGGTCGAATCCGCACCGTTTTCCATCAGAAAACCCTCCAAACAGAGCAAAAAAGAGAAAACCAAAGAAGACAACAGCTAAAATCTCTTCATACAGAGCTTTATCAACAAAAACGGAAACCCACATGCAAATTCTATGAGATAGGGCAAAAAAAAAAGTAGAGAAAATAAGTGAGAGGAAAGAGAAGGTGAGGAGCGAAATGATAGGAGTCGGGGTGGGTCAATGGAGAACAGTTTTATTTCGTGAGAGGAATGTGGGAGGTTTGTGTACGTGATAATACATACAAGGGAAACCCACATGCAATGTATTTGTGATGGAAAAAAAAATGAGCAGTGGGGGCAATTATTGAATTATTTCAACCTCCAACCAGCATGTTTCCTAATCGAGTGGGATCCACTCCATTATTCAAATCCCAAACACAGAGTCCAAATCTTATACTCTGAATTATATTTTATTGACCGGAAACGTGTTTAATTAAATCTAATTTTTAATTTATATATTAGGCAATGATGTACCTAACACATCGCACTTTTTGATTTATATATCCTTTAATATAAATTGCTAATATATAAAATAGTTTATGATGGAGTGCATACCTTGATGTAATTACTAATTAATTAATGATGTATCCTGCATGATGTTAGCTAATAATTCCATTAAAAAAATAAATTAATAATTTAAAATAATGAAGTTGAGATTATTTTATTGAATAAAAAGAAAAAAATCAGACACAAAAAATTGTTAATTTATTAAAAGGGCAATATATATATTTATATATTATATTGGCTAAGTCAGGTGTACTCATGATTTGCTTTGAATTATTGCAATGGGCCTCTCAAGCCTCAGGAGTCAAGAACCAAACGACGTGCGGAATTGTTGGCCAAGTTGACGCAAAAAAATGATTTTATTGGTCTCAATCACCATGATGCTGCTGTCACTGCAGCCATTGCCTAGACTGATCGACGAATCCAAGGGGGGCCAGGGGGCGGCGGGGTGGGGATGATTAAGAGATTAGAGTAAGTGCAATCCCTGCATTTGATCACGTATTTTTTTAAAAAAAGTATCCCCATGAATATATAATTAATTGAGGCAAAGACTAATTAGTCGTTCATAATAAAATAATACAATATTTATCTCTAAATGTTTAATGGGTAGATGCATGGTAGGAGCACTGACAAAGTGGAGAAGACCTCAAGTCAATATACACGTGGAAAACTTATATAATTAGAGCTAGTAATAATGTATTCCTCCAAAAAATATATATATATATATATATATGGTCCTTAGCGGCTGATTAAGAACTTGAGGATCTGAGGTGATGTCGGCATCGTAGGGAAATTTCCTCAAAAAATATTTTAAGCATATAATTTTTTAATATAATTTTTATTTTAAAATTTGAAAAATTTATATTATTTTTTTTGTTTTGTTTGAAAGTTTAAAAAAATTATACTGATTAAGTAATAAATAGGTAAAAAAATTTAAAATTTAAAATTAAATAGTACTTTTATATATGTGAACGATCCTTACAAATTAAATTATTATATCCTAAAATCCTTTTAATTGGGAAACCCCGAGATTAGTGTTAACGTTTAAATATTATGGTATTTAATCCTATTTTCCTATATGTCCAATTAAATCAAGATTCAAGACCAATATGTAAGTAATGATGATAACAAGCTAGACGTTGCAAATAGAGATGATAACCATGACAATAGTGTTTGACAGCTAGCTATAGCTAATATGAATGAAGTAATATTATTTGTCATGTAGTAATAGTAGTGATTTTTTTAAGAAACTGGAAAATAATGCACCTCTTTAACTTTTCCATTATAAAGTAACGATGGGCAATATTATTAATTAATTAATGATATATACCCAACTTTCTATATACTCTTCTTCCTTCATCCGTTCCACTACCAAGTTTCTTTATTTATTCATATATTCCTTTTCATATTATAAAACTGTTTTCCATAGCACAGCAGGACCTCAATTATTGATATCTTTCAGTTAAATTATTATTATCTTAAATAAAGAAAAGAAAGACCTGTTTTTTTTAGTCATTCTATATGATTAAATATTTCATGATTGTTCCCACTTGCGGGAATGTTTGGCATTACCGGTAATAAATTAACGTGATGACATTCACTTTTGTTTTTTATTACCATATCTTGGGACAAGATATCTTTTTACAGATCATTTGCTTGACTTTTTTGTTCGTTACTTTGCTACTTTTAAATTAATTCTACAAATAAAGACAGGAACGGTGGGATCTTATGACAGGAATCGAGTCATCCTCCATGCCCGATTCCTAAAAACCAAACTCACATCTTCCTCATCCGCCTCAAATGCGTAGGCGTATGGAATTTATTTATTTAATTAGTTGCTTTCATTAGTTCATATGTATGATTCTGTGAACCATTATAAAGTAAGCAATATTATTTCTTTCAGTGACAGATGGAAAATAAAAAAATAAGTAGTGAGGGAAATTATTGAATTATTTCAATCTCCAACCAGTACGTTTCCTAATCGGGTGGGGTCCACTCAATTATTCAAGGTTACTGTTGTCCTCAATCATCCAGATGTCTTATCACCCTTCAAAACCACTGTTGCAACCAAATCCTTCTGCGGATTCAAGATGACTTATAATCTATTACTGTTATCAATTCACCACGTATGCATGCAAACTTTCCTGAGTTATCTAGCTGTCTCTTTTTAGGTAATTAATCACAAGAGGTGGGTTAATTAAGATCTTAGTAGAAAAAAGATCAAAAACTCTCGATTTCATGGGTAAAATGGCCTAGCTAGATAGCTTTGTTTGATTGATTGATTAATTTATTTATTTAATTAGTTGCTTTCATTAGTTCATATGTGTGAACCATTATAAAGTAACAATAAGGAAATAATTAATTGTTTGATTGATTGATTAATTTATTTATTTAATTAGTTGCTTTCATTAGTTCATATGTGTGATTCTGTGAACCATTATAAAGTAAGCAATATTATTTCTTTTAGTGACAGATGGAAAATAAAAAAATGAGTAGTGAGGGCAATTATTGAATTATTTCAATCTCCAACCAGTACGTTTCCTAATCGGGCGGGGTCCACTCAATTATTCAAGGTTACTGTTGTCCTCAATCATCCAGATGTCTTATCACCCTTCAAAACCACTGCTGCAACCAAATCCTTCTGCGAATTCACGATGACTTATAATCTATTACTGTATATCTTTAGTCATATTTGTATGACATTTGCCCAATTACTTGACACCATTGTCTTCATTACAGAAGACAAAATTTAGTGGAAGATGGCAATACATTTAAAGTATTGATTTAAGATATTAGTAGAAAATTACTATTCTTCTGCCATCGAAAGATCACTAATTAACTTCCACCTACGACATAATTTTTGAGATTTCCATTTTTTTGTTGTTTAATGTCATGAGGGCAAGAACTTGAACCCATTTGAGTCGATCGACATTAAAAAAAAAAAAAAAGTATTGAGAAATCATTAATAAATCTTCCATTCACACAAGATATCACTTTGTTATTGATGGGGTCAATTCTATGATGCCATACGTCCCTGTCACGTTACTAAAGCAAATTCATCGATCCCCGCACCACCGTCAGTTGAAATCAAGGCCCTGCACGTCTCTACACGCTACTGTTTATATACAACATTAATTTCTATAAAAAAAGAAAAAAAAAAAAAAGACGAAGCGTGCAACTCTTAAAGCTTGAGAGATAAGTCAAGCTTCTTCATCTCCTCTTGATTAGTCCTGTAAAGAGCAGCACTATCTACAGACCAAAATCCACTAAATTCATCATCATGGGCTGGAGAACCATTCATCGTTCTTAGCAATCCAAATCTACCAACACTGCCTCGCGAAAGCGATCCTACTGCTGCGTGAAAATTCCCAACTGCTGGTTGTTGGACAATGAGGGGTCTTGACCAGCCCTGAGGTTCCCAGAACCCAACCGAAGATGATTTGTGAGAAAGCTTTTGGATCATAGAATGCGCCTGAACTCTGAACGATCTGTTATTGTAATTAGCACCATGAAGAGGAAGAGAAGCCATGCTTGGGTAGTGCTGGTGCTGGTGCTGGTGGAGGGAGTGTCCAAAAGCTTCTGCGGAGGCCAATATGTGTGCTGCTATCTTTTGTCCTCTTTTTGCTAGATCCTTTCTTTTGTGGGCATTTTGGTGGCCTCCTAGTGCTTGCGAACTATAGAATTTTCTTTTGCAATAGGTGCACAAGAAAACTCGTGGCTCGGCATAAGAAGCCTGATCATCATGGGGAACTATCGTCTACGGCGTTGTCTGGGTTGAATCGGGAGAGACCGACAGAGTAGATCTTGAGGTTTTGGCAGAGAGCTGGGTTCGTGAGCTTCAGAGAGAGAGAGAGAGAGAGAGAGAGAGAGGTTCAGCAAGAAAAAAGTAGAAAGAAAAAAATAAGCAAAAAGACATGAAGTTGAAATTACCACGATCTTCAAGCCAATCGGAGTGATATTTTCCTTCTTCTACAAACAAAAATCACAGATCATCAAATTCATAAACAAAATAATACATAAATTCAAAAACGGAGAGAGAGAGAGAATAGAGGATGGGTCTGAGTTTAGAGAGAGAACTTAGGAGGAATACGAAGACGAGAATGAAAGATTTGTGTGGTCTGAAATTCTTTTGAATGGCACAATCTCACTAAAGACCAAAACATCCTTATATAAACAGACACAAAGGAAAAAAACAAAAGGTTAAAAAAGTAACCCTGCAATAAAAATGGAAGAAAAAAATGGAATGCAATAATTTACTACTCATTCTTATAGAAGCGCGATAGGCGCTTATTATTATAGATAGATATATTATATGCATATACTTATGAACGAGACAAGACAAAGATATGAATCGTATTACCACTTTGTATTAGGTTTACTTCTGACTTTTATAAATTTATCAGCTGTTGCAATTCTGTATGGATTTAAATTCTTTTTATTGTTTACTGTGGAGTGACAAGTGTGGACTTATTATTTGTTTTTACAAGAATCTTTGACTTTTAATAATAATTCTTGTATTTTTGCAGGTGGGCCCAAGTGCAGTCAAAGGTCGTGGGCCATTAGGAGACTATGTCCAGTAATTGTTTATTTATTTGCTTTATATTGTATTTATATTTGTATGGTCTTTACCTTTTTGCCTCTAAATAAATAGTAACTATTCATAAAAATCTGGTAGAAATATAAAACATTTAAAAAATAAATTGTAATGTTATATAATATTTTATTTCCTTTGCTTTTGAGTTATTTATATATTATTTTTCTCTTTGATTAATGATTTTTATTTAATGATTTATTTATATATGTCATTTTTAATTGTAAATATCTTTTTGATTGTCGGATAAATATAATAGTTCATTAACAAATCTGATATTAATAATACTATTTCAAATAGATTTATAAATTTTAATGTAATATGATTTGTTTTTCTCATTTCTTGTAGCATTTTATTTCTTTTATTTTTATTTTTTTAGTTTTTCCAACTGGACGTACGTGCCGTGTACGTTGATCGTTGACTAGTATAATTTAAATACCTACACAAATGCCCAGCATGATAGTCTTGGACCTCACAGCCTAGGTCGATATGCTCCGTTCCGCTGCCGCCCAACGGTACGTTCTATCTACCGTGCAACACGAATGTGCTCCTCGTATATGAAGGAAGAGTGAAATGAACCCTAGAGCAGCATTCGGGTCAATTAAGGTGCTAGCCAGCTAGCAAGAGGGTTCGTCGTCATGTTTCTGGGCTTTTTGCAGTTGCTCTCCCCCTCCTCCAACTTCTGCGTGAGTGTCTTAATAATGATCTCTTTGCAGATCAGTTTCGTTAGTCAAACCATAACCGAAGCGGCTGCAACTTACATGCTTCATGGCTGCTTAAACGCCATCACCACCCCCGATACCACCTACCGATATAACCTCAATCACCTCCTCTCTTATCTCTCATCTAATGCCACCCGCACCACCGGATTCTACAACGCCACCGCCTCCTCTGGAACCTCCCAGGACACCGTATATGGCATGTTCCTCTGTCGCGGTGACCTCCCCGCCGACTCCTGCCGCGACTGTGTTTCCGGCGCAACCAAAGACCTTGTCCAGCGCTGCCCCGAGATGAAATGGGCCATTGGATATTACGAGGAATGCATGCTACACTACTCTAGCCGGTATTTCTTCTCCAGTTTGGACGTCGACCCGTCCTATTTGATATCGGCCAATAAGAGTATTTCGGAGGCAATCCGGCTTGACGAGCTTCTCAGGGCAACATTCAACGAGTTGGCAATCGGGATCTCAGATCTTGGGCCTGGGGCCAAGAAATTTGGAACGAAAGAAACGAGACTCGCAGCTTCACGAATCGTGTATACCCTTGTGCAGTGCACGCCGGATCTGACGGGTTCCGAATGCAATCGGTGTCTTAATACAGCGATTACGTATTTGCCGAGTGGTGGAAAGGAAAGCGCCTCAGTTCTCTTTCCCAGCTGCATAGTTAGGTACGGTGTGCGCCCGTTTTACCTGAGTGTAAACGAATCCGGGGCAAGGCCCACTCCACTCGTGCCTCCACTACCTGGTAAAGTTTAATTCTTTTCTAGTTCTTTTTTAGAGGATAAGGAAAGGAATCCAAAATACAGAAGGTAAAGTTGGTTTCTCGATTATGATTGGAACTTGGCGATTTTTGTTGTCCTGTATATATGTCTTGGTTGTTGTCAAGATGTTGTGCCTTGGCAGATGATATCACCAAGTAATTAACATGCGAAAGTCCGGCCTTTTCTTCTTCTTTCTTCATCCTTGAGTTTGTCATCCCCAATCACCCTGTCTTTACTCATACAGCCGAAATACAGATGCGCTACAATTGTGTCTCAAACCCCCAACATGCCAATACTGGCAACTGGTCGCACTAATGAACAATTATAGTAGTGGTACTTATGGCGTTTCGGGCCCAAAAGACCTCAAATCCGAAAGGTTTGTTAGGGTTTGACCTAGTGTAAGTGTTGCCTGGTGGATTGATGATAATTGAATTGTGATCTGATAATGAGTGGCTTTATATGCCAGTCGCTTAAAGGAACAACCACTTAAAATATGCCACAGTGTGGCTGAGAATGACAAAATCATGAATGGAGAATAACATTACTTTTATTTAAATTATTGAGAGTGTCCTTAGGCTACAGGTCTAAATACAAATAAAACATCAAACGAGCTACGAAAATATTGCTGGATGATACCATATATATAAAAACTGACACTTCATTTTCTCATTCCACATGGCAACTTTGTAGTTTTAACTTCAGAACATAGGTCACTATCCTTGCCGATATGTTAATGTTCTGCAAAAATAATTGATAGACTGCCATTATTGTTTATGCAGGAAAAAGTCGAATCTCATCACTGACTATTATTGCCATTGTTGCTTCTATTTCCGTCTCTACGGTGCTATTCGCTATCTACTGCTTCCTTAGTAAGAGAGCAAAAACAAAGTATATACAGGAGGAAAATGGTAAAGAAAGTGGAGCTATGGATAATATTACCACTGTAGAGTCCTTGCAATTTAATCTTGCTACAATTGAGGCTGCTACAGAGGGGTTCTCAGTTTATCACAAATTAGGTGAAGGCGGATTTGGTGTGGTTTATGTGGTAAAGGATGAGTTCTCATTGATAGTTTACTTTTCTTTTTGTGAAATTCTACTCATTGAAATGTAGCTAATTTAGTGGATGCAAAACATGATAATGCTGATGCTTTTGATGTTTTATATGAATAGGACGGGGTACAATATTCTAATGGTTGGTTAAAGTATGTTGCCAGGGTACACTTACTAATGGACAACAACTTGCTGTGAAGAGGTTATCGAAAAGTTCCAAGCAAGGAGGAGATGAATTTAAAAATGAGGTTGTATTGGTAGCCAAGCTTCAGCACAGAAATCTTGCAAGGCTAGTGGGATTTTGTTTGGAAGGAGAGGAGAAGATACTTGTCTACGAATTTGTTCCCAACAAAAGTCTTGACTATTTTCTTTATGGTTTGTCTCTTTTAAGCATATTACTAATTTCAAGGAAATGAACGTGTTGAATCCACTTAAATAGGGCGTTGTTTGCATTTTGCTAGTCAACAAATTTATTGAGTTTTGTAAAACTTAAAAGAAGATAATTGATTAAATTTCGGTTTCTCAAATGATCTTTGGTGTATTTGTTTTAAAGCCGACTGAATTAGTTCAATATGTATCTGCCTTAATTATTCAGCCCTGACTATTAGGTTCTAATGAATGTGTAGACCCTGAAAGGCAAGGACAACTGGACTGGTCTAGACGTTACAAGATTATTGTAGGGATTGCTCGAGGAATTCTTTATCTTCATGAAGATTCTCAGCTTAGAATCATACATCGCGATCTTAAAGCCAGTAACATTTTGCTAGATGGGGATATGAATCCTAAAATCTCTGATTTTGGCATGGCGAAGATTTTTGGAGTTGATCAAACACAGGGAAAGACCCGTAGGATTGCCGGCACATTGTGAGTTCTGAAACTTTGTTTATTTCGATTACAGAATATGAAATCTAGATTTGTGAATTTATTATCTCTTCCAATTAAAGTTAAGTGTTGTCGGGGAAAAAAGTGAAAAAGGCCATACAATATACTGCTAGAAATTTCTTACAAGTTAGAGAAGCATAGACACTCCAATCTTCATCGCATCAAAGATCATATGCATCAAAGTAATTTTGAAACATGGACCATATGCTTTACATTGTTTAGGTACCAAGTTAGCATGTATTATAACTAACATTGGTGTATCAATAATGCTGGTTTGTAGCGGTTACATGTCTCCAGAATATGCCATGCATGGAAAATTCTCTGTAAAGTCTGACATGTATAGTTTTGGAGTCTTAATTCTAGAGATTTTAAGTGGCAAGAAGATCAGTTCTTTCTCTCAATCAGATGGTGCTGGACACCTATTGAGTTATGTGAGTATGAACCAAATATTCTGCTTTTATTTTTCCATTTTAATGCAAACATCATCACATCCATTTGGGGAGGAAGAATAACATTAGAACGTTACTTGACCAATTGGTGCAGGCTTGGAAACATTGGAGGGATGGGACACCCTTGGCGTTGTTGGATCCATCCTTGGGAGATTCTTACTCGATAAATGAAGTCATTAGATGTCTCCATTGTGGACTACTTTGTGTACAGGATGATCCAGCTGACAGGCCAACAATAGCATCGGTAGTTCTAATGCTAAACAGTTACTCGGTTACTTTGCCATCGCCTAATCAACCAGCATATTGGCTTCATAGTCGAACAGAGCAAAAACTGCCATTAAAGGAACTGGAGGCGGATCAATCCACAAGCAAATCAGTGTCATATACCGTTAACAAAGTATCGGTTACTGAACTGTATCCTCGATAGTATGAGCAGCAGAGGATTCAGGATAACCTGCAATACTCAGTTGCCAAGGGCTTGAGGGAAACTGATGGCCTGGAGATTCCGAGGAGCAAAATGGAAAAAATCTTTATAAGTTGACTCGGGCCGATTTACCAGCTTAATACCATTCTCCCTATATAAGAACGCAGGTACATTACCATCCTGCTCCGTGTAAGTTGAGTGAATAAAATTACTGCTTTTAAAGTATAAAATAAGGACCCTCGTGACTAAAGAGTCATTTTCAAAAGACTGCAATGTAAATTAATCCCTGTTATTTCTTCATACTTGGAGAAATAATAGTGTAATTTTCAGTAGTTCTTCCTGAACCAAAATCCTGCGTGATCGATGAGTCTCCAGTCATCATGTAATTTTAGCTGTTATTCATACTTTGACTACTGGCGTCAGTGATGGGCTGGCAGCCTGGCATAGACTTTGTAGGCATCTGCAAAAAGAGAGCGTACGTGAGGGGCAGCCTCGTGGAGCGCACTACCGACCCATCAAGTCTGGGCAAGTCATAGTGGGCTCCAGTCCCAAGTCTTCCAAAATGGACCATGTTTTTTTTGAAGAGTAATTCTACATATAAGCTTTCATTTCACCCACACCACACACCAGCTGAGCTGGATTTTTTTATTTTTTAATTCCAGAACGTGCGTTTTGCACAGGACGGTGTTTTACCCACCCCCCTCCCCCCAAAACAGATCCTACAGCACAGAATACCCATTCAAAATTTTTCCATATCCCCTCTCCCGCCTACGTTCTCCCTCCTCCACTGAGGAGAAAGCCGAGCAAAGTTCAACTCCACATCGAAGACAGAGAAGAACTCGACCAGGTCCGCAAATGCATTGCTGCCTCCACCTCTGCCACCGCTCTCAAGGACCATGGGATTGACTATTCGTACTCAGAGAAGTCCAAGTTCGCGATTTTTCGGTCCTGGAAGTTGCCATAGTGAGTTTTATTTTTGGATGTTGATTTCTTGTTCGGATGGTTGCCGATATGGTGCTTGCATTTGCGATTGATGACATTTATGTTCCTACTGATTGGATTTGTGGATATCTATTTGTTTGCATATTGATAAGAATATTTTTGTTGGATAAAATTTTTAGGTTGCGATTAAATGTAGGATTGTTATGGTTCGACAACTCATCGGAAAAAGATAAGATTTGAATGGGGAATGAGGACAAAACCTTTCAAGTTTACACGTTGCTTGGTAACATGATTCTATTTCTGGTTCCTTCACTGTTTCCAAAATCGAGTCACTTACATTGCACTGCTACTTTTTCCAAAATGCTATAAGTGGATTGTATGGGTAGTACTTCCCCAGAGTGCCTAAAGTCGTACAATGATCACTTTCAAAGCTCTGGTTTGCATTAAATCATCGGGCATGATTATTTATCCTTACTAGAGATGACTCATGACCATCTCTGAAATCTGGAAGTGTCTATAAAGACTTGGTGGGCTCCAAGCTTGCTCCTCTGTATCAAATCTTTAAAGACTTCATGCTTAAAATGACCTCATAGTGAATGAAAAAGGCAAAGACTTGAAGGGTTTATAGTATGGTACGCTTTAGTTGGGTCAAGCTTTTATTTGGTTGGATTGAGTGTAGCATGCCCAAATAAACTAATGGTGGTTTGTCTTTCCTTTGGGTCAAGGTTTAGTTTATTTGACGTGAGTATGGTACGCCCAAGTAAACACTAATTGTTGTTCTATCTTTACCTTTATGCAATCTTCAAGTGAACATTTTACTTCCTCTTAGAGGTTGTGATTGTGATCTTTGACGGTTGTAGTGCCCGTTTGGTTGAGTTTGAAAGCATGAAAAGTATGTACTTTCAATAGCTTCAAAGCTCTTTTGAAGAAAAAATTAGCATGCTTGGTAAATTTATAAAAAATGCTTCAAGTATCCTAAAGAATCTGAAAATCCACTTAAAATTCTAAATTGAAACTTTTGTTGAAAAGCACCTCCAAGAAGACACTGAAAATAACTTTTAGCAACTTTAAATGCACATAATTTCTTTGACTTACTTATTATTATTTTTTAATCTAGGACTATGTTTGGCCTCTCACCCATTATTCTTGATCTGTTTGTTTTTGGGCCTAATTCTTCCACCTTTACTTTTACATGATTTTCATTCCTCAGTTATTTATATCCTTGTGAATCGATTCTCATTTGCAGTGGTAGTTTGACTGTGATGTTTTTTGTTTAAATTGATTATTCATAATTGTCCAAGCATTGCCAACATTAATTTTTTCCAAATATGATTTGATGCAGTGACCTATTGATAGCTTTATGTTTACATTCATGTTTAGTCACTTGGTTCGTTTTCACAAATATGAATGTGATTAACTTCCTAGGTGAATACTGCTCTTAGAGCTTTGTGAATGAACGCATTACACCCCAAGACTTATAATATCCTTTACAGCCTTGCAGAATTGCTTAGCTATAGTTTCAGAACTCACAATGCAATTCGTTCTCGTTGGCCTGCGTCAGAGCTCATCAAGAGTTAGGTAGCAATAACCATCAGCGATTTCAAGTGCTTTAGTCACGGCATTGCTTGTTCAAACATCATTTTTTACCTCGCAGAGTTGGGTAGATCTGCTTCAACTGGTAGAGGAGAAAATTCTGACAAGAGAAAATGCACTTCAGAAGAGGAAGGATGATTTATTATTGCTCGAATGAGTTTTGGAGAAAAAAAGATAAACTAATACAGAGAGAATGATCTGCACAAACAAGAGGATGAAGTTCGAAGGCAAAACATAAAAAATAGATGTGCACATATATTAATGTGTCTAAACTAGGTGTTATCTATTGTAATTATTTTTAGTTAGCTCGGATGATAGATGTATCATGTTACTATTAACTGTCACTGGATCATTTGACCGTAATTGTAATTGTAGAATGCACTATGAATATTTTGTAAATTTGTGCTTGTTAAGATTTGAGTTGGATATGGATGTTAAATGGTACCGTACGTGTACATGTGTTTGGGTTAGTTTTTGTGTGAATGATATTGCTTGGACCAAAGTACTCATTAGTTGCTTGCAAATGGAATTTTGTTGGAAAGTTCTTATGAGTTGCTTGGAAATGGAAAACTGAGTAGGGAAAGATGCAAATGGAAATTAAGAAAATTAGGGAAACTCGAATGCATTGATCATGGACTATAATGATGGTGTATATTCCTGTCTGTGACATGCACCGTCCCTCTAAAAAAGATCCCTAACCAAAAATCTGATAGGTAATCAAAACACAAGTCTATCATATTCTTTACAACCACAACCAAAAATCTGATAGGTGATCAAAACACGAGTCCATCACATTTTTTACAACCACAACAAAGTAGCCACTAAGCCTCACAGCCACAAGTCCAGTTTGCATTCTTTACAAGTCCAGTTTATATTCTCAATCCATCTCCACATTCATTCATATTTTGAGATGAGGGAAGCAAGTATAAACTCATTCATTTTTTGAGATGAGGGAAGCAAGTATAAACTCATTCATTTTTTGAGATGAGGGAAGCAAGTATAAACATCAGATTTGGGGTGCTTTCCTTCCGCAGCTCCCTGCACTACACCTCCATAGTGGTGCACATAATTGTCTGCATGCACACCTTGTACTGCATTGAATATTTACCAAAAACAAAATTAACTAACCAACAAATTGAAAGGAAGTAAATAGGCAGGACGGTCTTTTTTTTTTTTTTCAATAAATAAAATCTTATTGATTATAAGAATAGGCAAGAGCCTAATTAATAGGCAGGATGATTTTGTCTGAGACAAGATATAGTTGCACCTTGAAATTTCATCCTCTTGATCCATGATTTGATTTAGACGCAGAAACACGAATTATACACGAATTTTACATATAGCAAAAGCAATTAAACTCAAGAACTCAAACACAACAATCAGAGACCAAACTGCAGAATAATTTTTTATTTTATTTTATAAGACCAAATAAGATATAAGACTTGAGAGAATATACAAAAAATGCCAATAAAAGAAGAAATGCCTTTATAACACCATCAGAAACTCGATTTTGCATCACCCATTATGTCTTGAAGGGGAATCCGAGTTAACCCATCATATGGTCAAGATATAAAACGGGATATAAAATGTAAACGATTAAAATACTTAATTTAACAAAAACACACATGAAGCTTACAAATCCCAAGTCCAAAAGTGTACATAATATTTGAAGAGTTTCGAAAACCATCAAATTTTTATACAAGAAACAAAAAATTTATCAAAAATAGAAGAAACTTAACTACATGAATTATTCAGGAGTAACAAGCGAATTAAAAATATAAAACACGTGAAATAAGTTTCATCTTCAGAAAATAAATTTGCATTAAACCACAGAACTAAATCTTTCCTAAAAGCACAAAAAAATTCAAGAGATAAATTTGGCAAGTAATTTAAGAGGAGTTGCAGAAAGGAACTCGACGACAAGGTACAAAAAACATTTGCTACAAGATGTCACACAAGAACAAGAACAAACGCATCTACCAAGAACAATTTCACAGATTTAAAAAATATCAATTTTACCTATAAACCTAGCATAAGCTGCTGAAAGACATCATCTTTGGGAGCATAGTTTTGAGAAAGGAACAAATCTTTGAAGCAAAAGCTTACGAAAATAAGTTGGTTACGGAAGTGAGAAGAGGGAAGAGAGGAAGTGCGGCCTCGAGGGTGAGAGATGAGAGTAAGGGCTACGGAAGAGGAAAACTATAAAATAAGTGTAAAAATAACCCAGCCATGTACACAGAGAGAGAGAGAGAGAGAGAGAGAGAGAGAGAGAGAGAGAGAGAGAGAGAGAACCTCAAAGTCGCTGGCGGCTGAACGCTGCAGTGACAGCGAGCGGAGGAGGGAGAACGTAGGCGGGGGGAGAGGATTTGAAAAATTTTTGAATACCTTATTCTGTGCTGCGGGGTCTGTTTTTGGGGGAGGGAGCTGGGTAAAACACCGTGATGTTCAAAACGCACATTTTGGTTATAAAAAAAAAAAAAAAAAAAAGATAAATCCAGCTCAGCTGGTGTGTGGTGCGGGTGAAATAAAGGCTTATGAGTAGAATTACTCTTTTCTAAAGCAAAATGCTACCTTTTTTATTTTTTATTTTTATTTTTAAATGGTTTAAAGAAGTGTTTTTAAATGATATTATAATTTTTAAAAAAATTAAAAATAGAAAAAAATGTATAAAAAAATTACTCTATTTGGTGGTCACTTTCGGTGAAATTTACTTGTGGACGTAGCAGCATCCTATTTTTTAAGCTCAAACCTCATGCATATGACATCAAAAATTTTATTAATTACCTCCACACATTATATATTATATTTATTTTTATATTTTTTTATTAAATATGTAGAGTATAGATAATGAGTAAAATAATTTAATTAGTTTAAGAAGAATAAAAAATAAAAATAAGTAATATGTGAATCCGAATTCGAATCCATATTTTTTGTCAAACATGGAGGAACTGTCAAAGAAACAATTTAGTAAGAAAAAAGCTAAAGGCAGTCGGCTAGTGTAAGCGCGGGGCAAGCGCCGTCTGATGTGGAAAAATAAAAACGCACCATTTCAATGCTTGATCTCATTTTTCCAGATTTTCATTTCTTTCTCCTTCCACTCTGTGTCTCTCTCCCTTTGTTTCTCTTTCTCGAAGCCTTTCCATTTCCTGCAGAGTCGAAGCATTGCATTTGCAATATTAGGAGTCTACTTTTTCGTCTGGAGAATGAAGAAAAAAGACTCAGTAGAAGAAGATGATTAAATCTTACACAGTCTTTAGGAAGTACCTGGGGTCCTGGAGTGATTGGCCACTTTTGTCAAAGCATCTCGCCAGACATCTACAAAAGGAGAAATTTTTGGCCACTTTTGTCAAATCATTCCATATCATTTGCCCCCAAGCTTGAACTCGTAAAGATGAAGGCTTTCCTACCTCTCCGTGTAACTGATTAAGCTCTACCTTCTCTCTTTCTCTCTCTCATGAATTTCTTCTTCGTCTTGTCTATTGTGAAGACTGGTCCCTGACTCCCTAGAGTGTGATTTGTGTGATTGGCACATTTTTGTTTTGGTGCGTGGTTTTGGGTTTTTTTCCAGTTATTTTATCTAAGTTTTGGTTGATTTTAGATTTAGGAGTTCGATTCTGAGTTCTATTTCTTCGTAGCTTTGTTTAGGTTTATAATTAATTTTCAATTTTGGAGCTTGGTTGGGTTTTCTTCTAGTTTGTCGACATGGGTTTTGGTCTATTTTAATTTTGGATTTCGATTTCAAGTTTTTTCATCTTCAATTTTAATGGATTTTTATCAATTTAGCTTTTCCCCATGTTGATTCTAATCTCCCGTAAAAGTCTCCCTGATGCCGAACATTGCTGGGATCCACATGATAGAAGATGGGAAAATTTCTCATCCCTCTCTCTTTCATCCTTATTTTGAGTTCTTCATCGTCCTTAAAGGTGACAATCCCTTTCTCGACCAAGGCCTCACGTAGACGTTGAGTAAAAATATAACGGGTGCCTTTACCTCTGAAACTAAGGAAACTTTATATTTCTATGGTGATTTAGAAATAGGAGCAGAAATATCAAATGATGATGGGAGTATTTGAACATTGCTGGCGGAAGCCATTGGACACTCTGCTAAGCCTAAGAAATCATTTCCCGGAAAAGTATCATTTTTCTCTTTCTTATTTCTCCCCAGATCAGATGAGCAAGAAGATGAACACTAACATGAACATGCAACTGAAAGCCCAGACGAGCGGGAAGACGAATATCCAGACGATGCCAAGCTCAGTGTCTTTTCTCTTTCTTTCTTATTTCGGTTTATAGCAAGGCTTTTTTTTTTATATGTCTTTTTTTTTTAATCTGATGTGGCGTTGCCGACTGCACACCGACTACAAGTAACGACTGTACGTAGCAGAATTGATTTTGTAAAACTATAATTAGTTGATCGAGATGTTATGATTAGAGATCTCGGGCATTGAAGGGGAACTATTGTTGATTGTACTGCAAATCCTTGTGTAGTGAATGTTATAAATAAGTAAATAGTTTGTTTGATCATATATGAATGTCGACAACATGCGAAGAAAATACACGAATTTATCAACGCATGCGAGGCATGGAGCTCGTGTGTCGCATGCGTCATATTGGTTTGGTGGAATGAGAGGGATTTTGTCTAGGACCGGCTCAATGGGTAGGCAAGTAAGGTTCTTGTCTTTTTTTTTTCTCTTTTTATTAAGGGTGAGGGTTTAAACAAGATTATCTCATTTAAAGATAAAATCTTATGTGACATGGTTCAAAAGACTTCCCTACCCCAACTTTGAATAGGCCCCAATTATAAAAATAAAGAAATAATTTGTGTAATTCCTAAATGGACAAATTCTGCATAAGCCTTTATAAAAAAGTTAATCCATATTGAAAAAAAAAAAAACTAGTTTTTAGTGGGATTCACTTTTTTTACAAAAGACGTGCAGAGTTTGTATATTTAGTGCTTGTACCTAGCATTACTCATAAAAATATATTATAACTCTGATAATAGAAATTATAGGAAAAAAAGAAAAAAAGAAAAAAGATAGTGTTGATGTCGTGTTTCGTAGCCTGGGCAACTCAGCGATTCCTTCGTGCGACCTGTAAGACCTAATGAGATGAGGGCTCGGGGTGATAAGGGACATTTCTAATGTCTAAGTCAGAATTATCTACTTGTGAGGGAATGTAAGGAGAAAATGTTTAGATACTTCTACTTAAGCTTGATACGTGTTTATATACATGGTCGTGGTGGTCCCCACCCACTTCTGGTAGATCGTGAAGGGGTGTACAGGACATTGCGCTGGTGGCAGGTTTCCTCCCCTATCATGTCAACCGTTGCCCTACCACACTACGCATGGGTCGCCAGTCTGTCCCTTGCGATAGGTAAGGAATGTGAGGCGCACACACTACCTTGTCCACAGAAGTGAGTGGAAATCTGGTTCTGTCGTTACGTGCTGGCTTTCCAAATCATTTAATGTAATGTGTTTGCTATCCAGTGATATGGGTTGTGGTTTGAGCGGGTGACGTGACTAGTCTTGGTATCTAAAGGGCCTCCTCAAGCCTAGCCCAGTCCTCTTCCCTTCATTGGTTTTGTATTGGGCCATCTATTGGCCTGTTTGGGCCCTAAAAGGGGCCAAACCCCACACGTCCCAAGTAAGGTGGTAAATCTCTTTCTCAAATAGGTTAGCATAGAAAATGAGAAAATCTTGCCTAAAATAAAATCAACTTTAAAAGGTAAAATTTGGTAAAAGTAAAAACCCAATAAATTTAGAAGTTTTACTAAAACAATTTCATCCAAAATGTAGAGAAATGTTCAAACAACGATGAAACTAGAATAAAAAAGCGTCAAAATAATGATGTATTGCTCTTGAATATTTTCAAAAATGTAATGTATATTTTGAAATTGATGGTATTGCTTTATTTTCAAAATTAAGTATTAAAAAAAGTATTATGGATAGAAAATAATACTCTACTTTCATAAAAATTATGTTCTCTTTTTGTTTTATTTCTTGTAGATGCTATTACTCAAACCAGGAATGCAGGCCCAAGCTCAATAGGCCTGAACTAACCAGATAACCCCCTTGGCCCACGGGGGGCATCCAAGCCCTAAATAAAGAAGAACAAGGAGCACACCCAAGTTCCTCAACTATGCCGCCTAGTCTAGGAAGGTTCGAACAGGCAGGCCGACTGTACAGGTGAGAGACCCATAATCCCCTGACAACAAGCAAAAAGGGAAGGGTGACCTGACGTATCGCACTTGCCACAGGCATACTAGATAGAGGGCCATGCTGCATTTATGACACCTGACCGAGGGCGCAGAGGAGGCGGCATGTACCTCTGGCACAAAGAGTAAGCATCTAACCCCAAAAGCCAGGTATATAGCCGATCCCCAAATATCAGGATTCTCTCTCTGGTCTATTTGAGCTCTCTTTACTCACTTACACACTTCTCTAAGGCGATACTAACTTTAGCATCGGAGACTTATCGGCCACCATCACAGCCAAAGTCTCACAGTGTTTTCTTTGTATTCACGAGTCCAAGATTGTTGACCCAAGCTACTAAGGACTCAGTTCAAAGGTGTACGAAACACGACGTTAACAGTGGTGTTGTCCATGGGATATCGATAAACTTTACATGTCTTTCGTATGCCTACGAGAACCGTTCTCAGACAGCATGGGAATAGGATGGAACAAAAACTTTGGTAAGCATGGAAACAAGGATCGTGGAAATAACGCAACGAGGGGGGAAGGAGAAGGAGAAGCATGATACAGTCGTCAATGAGCTGAGAGATAATGTGACCCCAAATGAATGTGTGAACTCTGGTGGTGTTAGAGGGGGAGCTAGCACCGTGAGATAGAGGTAGCACGCGCAGGGCATCCTCCCACGCCCACCTGAGTGCCCTCCAGTAGAGGGTGAAGCCAGGGACGAGTACACACTTAGGAAGGTGAAGCCCAATGAGCCACTAGAACTGGTCTTGCTAGATTCGAGCTGCCCAGAAGCCACCATCAGGATCAGCACAGGAATGACCCTCGAGATGAGGGCTGCTATACAACAACACCTCATGGAACATCCTGACATCTTCGCCTAGAGTCATGAGGATATGTTAGGAAGCAACCTAGAGATCATGCAATACCAGTTGAGTGTAGACCCAGAGCTAAGGGGGTAAGGTAGAGACGCAGAAGCTTCAATGTAGAAAAGAACGCAACCATTACCAACCTCACCAGATTGCTAGAAAATAATAATACTGGTACTCTTATTCCAAACTTTCATAATAATCCTTCATTACAATGAGAAACAAATATATATGGAAATCACAAAAGGAAAGTAGACAATTGATAAAGGAAAATACTTAGAAAATGAAACAATAAACTGAGGCAAATCAAGGTGAATCATTGTGAAAACAAAAACAATTCCAAAAGGCAAGTTGACGCCGCAACTTCAGGCAAGTGACATTTTCGTAGTGCATAGCTGGAACTCCACCTTCCCTCCGCTTACTTGGATGTTCAAGAATCATAACATGTAGTTGCTACATTGACTGTATCCACGTCCTGCATCAATTCCCCACCACTTAGAAAGAACTCATCTTAGAGTTTGGGTCTGCCTTAAGTTGCTCATCAGGAGGATGGTAGTCAAACAAGTCAACTACATTGAAAGTGGAAGAGATGGACATATCTTCTGGGAGTTCAACCACGTGTGCATTATCAGTAATTTTTATCAAAATGCTACAAGGGCCATACTTTCTGTCTTATAATTTGTTGTATGTGCCTGTTGGAAAACGACTCTTACGTAGATGGAACATCACAAAATTCCCATCTTGGAATATCTTGGCTCGTCTATGCTTATCCACAGCCTGCTTATAATTCATGTTAGCCTTCTCCAGATTGCTTCGCACCTCAGCTTGCACTCCTCAAATTTTTTCTGCCAAATTTTCAACTGCTATGCTTAGTCCAGGATATCTTAGAAGAGGGACTAAATCAAGAGCATATCTTGGAGGTGTAGTGTAGACTATTTTGAAGGGGCTCTTTCCAGTTGATATATTCTTCATGCTGTTGAAGCAAACTCGACTTGAGGAACACTCAAGTCCCACTACTTTGGTTTGTCACCAGAAATGCAATGTAGCATATTGCCAAGCGTCCTATCGGTCTAGCCATCAGTTTGTGGGTGACAAGTGCTGCTATACTTGAAGGAAGTTTCAAATTTTCTCCACAATGTGATCCAAAAATGACTAAGGAACTTGGTGTCCCGGTTGGAAGTAATTGTCTTTGGAACGCTGTATAGGCGAGCAATTTCTTTGAAGAACAAATGGGCCACACTTGACGCATCTGAGGTCTTTCGGAAAGGAATAAAATGCTCCATCTTCAAAAATCGATCCATGACTACAAAATTGGAGTTAGCACCCCGTTGAGTACATGGCAACCCAAGCATAAAGTACATACTTAAATCCTTCCAAATGTTATGAGGGATGGGCAATGGTGTGTACAACCTTGTATTTTGTGCTTGTCCTTTCTTCAGCTAGCAAAAAGGGCATCTCTGTAAAAATTGCCCTACATCTCTTCTCAATTGAGGCCAAAAATACCACTCGGTTACTAGGGAGATTGTTTTGTCACGACCCACATGGCCTCCTAATCCTCTCCCGTGCAACTCATGTAGAACATATTCACGCAGCGATGTCCAAGGAATATAGAGTTGACTTCCATGAGAAAGGTACCCCTCCTGTATATGAAAGTTTGCTTTTGGATGTCCCGCCGCACATTGCTTCCAAACCTCAACAAAGTCTTCATCATCAACATACATGTTTTTAAGTTGTTCGAAACTAGTGATCTCGGTCTTCGTAGTTACAAGCACGGATGCACGTCGACTAAGAGCATATGCTACTTTGTTTTGCTGCCTAAATTTGTGTTTAAGCACCATGGTGAATTTTTGCATAAAACCAATCTGCCTTGCATGAATATGGTTCAAGCTATTTTGGGTATTTATGAATTTCAGGGCATGGTGATCATTGTAGAGAAGGAATTCACGCTAAATCAAGTAGTGTTCCCAGTGCTTCAAAGATCTTATAACCGTATAGAACTCCAACTCATAGGTGGTCCACTTGTGCCTGGTTTCATTTAATTTCTCACTAAAGAATTCCACAGGATGCCCCTCTTGGGACAAGACAGCGCCTATACCGACCACGGAGGAGTCGCATTCAACCTCAAAAAGTTTGTCAAAACTAGGATGGGCAAGCACTGGTGTAGTTGACAGCTTTGCTTTGATAGTGTTGAAGCTATCTTCTTCTTCTTTCCCCCCAAGAGAAACACCATTTCTTCATTCATTTTGTAATGGGGGTTTCCAAAGATTTGAAATTACGTATGAACCTACGATAGAAGGTTGCTAAGCGATGAAAGCTACGAACTTGTGTGACGGTGGTGGGAGTTGGCCAATCATGAATTGCACTCACCTTCCTTTCATCCATGTGTATTCCTTTGGCACTCACCACAAACCCCAGAAACAACAATTTGCTACTAAAAAAGGTGCACTTTTTCAAGTTAATCAACTTATGATGAGATAGTGCCAATAAAACCTCCCTGAGACGACTCATGTGATCACTCTCATTGTGGTTGTAAATAAGAATTTCTAAAAATAGACCACAACAAATTTTCCGATGAAAGGCTTGAGGACTTGGTGCATGATGCGCATGAAAGTGCTTGGCAAGTTAGAGAGGCCAAACGGCATTACTAGCCACTCGTACAAGCCTTCTTTGGTTTTGAAAACTGTTTTCCACTCATCTCCTGGCCGAATGCATATTTGATGATACCCACTCTGTAAATCAATTTTTGAGAAAATATTGGACCTTGCAAGCATGTCCAACAAAATAGTTAATCGTGGGATGGGAACCAGTATTTTACTGTTATTTTGTTGATGGAGCGGCTGTCCACACACATCCGCCAACTTCCATCTTTCTTTGGCGTGATTAGCACTGG
The DNA here is from genome assembly GCF_018687715.1 of Carya illinoinensis. Taxonomy (NCBI): domain Eukaryota; kingdom Viridiplantae; phylum Streptophyta; class Magnoliopsida; order Fagales; family Juglandaceae; genus Carya; species Carya illinoinensis. The sequence continues at coordinate 9,279,029 of NC_056760.1, read as the reverse complement.
TACTGCGCACGGACTCATGCTCTCCCTGATCAATTTCTTATGAAGAAGGTCTTCCACTTATCCTTACAAAATATGGTGTTCACTCGGGCTCATTCTATAGTGTGGCAGATTCGGCAATCTAGCTCTAGGAATCAAGTCAATGTGATGTTGGACATCACGCATGGGTCGCAGCCTCTTGGGTAACTCCTGTGTTGTGAGACCCTTAAATTCAGTCAAGAGGTACTACACCTGTGGAGGGATGTCGTGGGAGTCAGCTACTTCTTCACCCTTCACCTCCAATGTCCATATTTCTCCCGTTTCCTTTGCCTTTTCCAGGAATTGATTCTCGCTTATGGTAAACAGGGTATTTTTTTCTTCAACCTGCAAGGAGTTGGGGCCTTTATCCTTGATATGCATCAATATAATCTTCCCATCTCGCCACCAAAAGGAATACACGTTGTCCTTATAGGTGGCGTCTATGTTGAACTGCCAAGGCCTCCCGAGTAGAATATGGCAGGCATCCATCTCAACCATGTCGCACATGGCCTCATCTTGGTAGTACTTCTCAATGGAGAAAAGGACACGGCAAACACTAGTAATCCTAGTTTCTACCCCCTTTCGGATCTAGCTACTTTTATAAAGGCGCAGATGCTTGTCCATCTTCAACTCCAGTGCACTCACAAGGGCCTTTGACGCTATATACTCGCAACTTTCACTATCAGTAATTACATTGCTTACTTTGTTTCTAATAGTGCAACGTGTCTTAAAAATGGAGTTCTGTTGGTTTCTTTCTTCTACTTTTGGCGCCAGCAAAATTCATTTAATGACACAATTGATAGGCTCCCCTTCATCCCCTTCAATGAATTCTTCGGTTACATCATCCTCATTGATGTTCCCCTCTCTCGGATTCTCTTCACCTTCTTCTATCACATGGACCAAACGGCATGCGGGGCACTCATTAAAGCGATGCCCAAATTGGTTGCACTGAAAACACTTCCTAGTCATAGGCCTCATATATGGATTATTGCTTCCCCCTTCTTTGTGTATTGGGGCTTTTGTGTTTTGAGTACTGTTCTCGCCCCTTTGCAACCTGCTGTATGGTGGTGGACGTGAGTCATTGGACTATTGTTGTTGGGTGGCAGGCTTCACTTGTGGTACTTGGTTCGGTACCTTCGATGGTGGTCTGGCCAGCTGCATTTCAATCTTCATAGCTAGATTGACTGCCTCTAACAGAGACCACACAGTGTGCAAGGATACCTTGTCTCGGATGGCTACACATAAACCCCCCATATATCTTGCGGTTTTGGTATTGTTGATAGAGAATTTGCTCATAGACTAGAGGAAGAAATCTAGCCCTCATCAGTCATTTCATCTTGGGCCATACATGCACTGGTTGCTTGCCTTGCCTCCTCTTGTTATTTTGCATTTGTTCCCACCAAGCCGAGGCACCATCATGCAATTTATAGGCAACCAATTTCACTTGTTGTGCTTTGGGAATTTGTAGATAGTGGAAAAAAAATTCTCCAACTCAAGCATCTAGTCAAGAAAGCTCTCAACATAAGATGACTATTGAAGCAAGGCAGGTCAATTTTAATTCTAAAATTGTGGTTAGAGCTCTCTTGCCATCTTTGTTCCCATGGACGAAGCCTTCTAGTTCTTCATCACTAGAAGAATCGTCATGTGCTTGATCCATTTGCCGATGCACTGCAATCTCCCCTTGGATAGTTTGCACCCACATTATCTTGATTCATGTCACCACCAACACAAACACCTGTGATGGTTGTTTGAATCTCTTGTAACTTGCGTTTAATTCCTTCAAAATGCTGTTGGTTTTTTTGATCTTGAGAATTAACGATTGCCCAAATGGCCTGCATGCCTAGGGGCATAAAAAAAAATAAAAATAAAATAAAAAAAAAACCGGTAAACCAAACCAGACCGATTATTTTTTTTTAAACTGGTCAAAATCAGTTCGTTTTCGATTTTCTTTTTCTAAAACCGGACCGGTTTATATATGTATTTTAATTTTTTTTGTTGTATATAATTTTTATATATAATATATAATTATATTTAAAATAGTTTTGTATTATATAATAAATTATTAATTAATATAATATTAAATTTTAAAATCATATATCATTTTGTTTATTGTATTAATAGTTATACTAATACTATATCACTATATATTATAATATAATATAATATAACACTATAGTCTATAATATAATTATTATATATTATAATATACTACAATATATTATCACTATAATATTATATACTATAATATACTATATCATAATATAGTACATTAAAACTAGAAAATCGGTAAAATTAGAGTACCGGTTTAGTAGGGTAACCGGTATATAATCAATTTTAGAAAATGTAAAACTGGTACGTAACAGTTTGGTCTTAAATTTTGTCTAAAACCAGATCAGACCGGACTAATTACACCCCTATGCAGCATGCCACGATCTTCATCTTGAGAATTATATGGAGAACCAAATATATATGGAAATCACAAAAGGAAAGTAGACAATTGATAAAGGAGAATACTTAGAAAAGCAAACAATAAACTGAGGCAAATCAAGTGAATCATTGTGAAAACGGAAACAATTCCAAAAGGCAAGTTGACGCCGCAACTTTAGGCAAGTGACATTTTCGTAGTGCATAGCTGGAACTCCACCTTCCCTCCGCTTACTTGGATGTTCAAGAATCATTACATGCAGCTGCTACGTTGACTGTATCCACGTCCTGCATCACAAGAAGATCAGTTCTTTCTCTCAATCAGATGGTGCTGGACATCTATTGAGCTATGTGAGCATGAACCAAATATTCTGATTTTATTTTTCCATTTTAATGCAAACATCATCACATCCATTTGGGGAGGAAGAGAATAACATTAGAACATTACTTGAGCAATTGTTGCAGGCTTGGAAACATTGGTGGGACGGAACACCCTTGGAGTTGTTGGATCCATCCTTGGGAGATTCTTACTCGATAAATGAAGTCATTAGATGTCTCCATTTTGGATTACTGTGTACAGTAGGGCTGAGCAAAAATCTGAAAATCTGACTCCGACTCCGCTCTGGCTCCGACAAGTCGGAGTCGGAGTCGAAGGATTTTTCCGGTGGGAAGTCGGAGTCGGAGTCGGAGTCGGAGGCCAGGCAGATCCGACTCCGACTCCGCTCCGATCCGACTCCGATACTCCGACTCCAACTCCCTATTCCGACTCCGACTCCGCTCCGCTAATGTACATAATTTATAAATAATAAATGTGTTTTTCTATATATTAATCATATAAATATAAATATAATAACATGTAATATTAATGTATAAATACTAAAATGCTTAATAACATGTAACATTATAATACTAATGTATAATATAACATATAACACTAATATATAAGTAATAAATTTATAATAGCATTTAATACTAATGTATAAAAATTAAAATTGATTATATAGATTTTATATAACTATATCTTATATATTAAAATCATTAGTTAAATTCAATAATATACTAGTAATTCGCACTAGTTATTAGTTATAAACTTATAGTAAATAAGTTAATAAATATTACTAATTTACTATATACTAATAGACTAATAGTATTAGACTATTAGTATATAGTAAATTACTAATATATTAATATCTTTAAGTTATTATCTATTAGTACTAGTGTAACTAGTGTTATTACATATTATTAGTTACTAGTTATTACATCTAGTTATTATTAGTTTAGACTATAGTAAATAAGTTAATAAATATTACTAATTTACTATTATACTATAGACTAATATACTATTAGTTATATATATATATATTAAATTAATATCATTAAGTTATTATCTATTAGTACTAGTGTAACTAGTGTTATTACATATTATTAGTTACTAGTTAGTAGTTATTACATCTAGACTATCTAGTTATTAGACTATAGTAAATAAGTTAATAAATATTACTAATTTACTAATTTAATAGTATTAGCATTAGTGTATTACTAATATAATATATATATATATAAATTATAATAGTATAGTATTAGTTAATATATATTAAATTAATATCTTTAAATTATTATCTATTAGTGCTAGTGTAACTAGTGTTATTACATATTATTAGTTAGTAGTTATTACATCTAGTTATTATTAGTTATAGACTATAGTAAATAAGTTAATAAATATATTAGTTACTAGTTATTACATCTAGTTATTTGTTATAGACTATAGTAAATAAGTTAATAAATATTACTAATTTACTATATATTAATAGACTAATAGTATTAGTATTAGTATATTACTAATATATAATATATATAATAGTATACTATTAGTTAATATATATTAAATTAATATCACAAAATAATTACATAATTATTTAAATATATTCCCTTGGATATAACAACAATAAAAAAAAGTTGTCAAATTTCTAATATATAACTCTCTAAGTTAGTAATAATTAATAAAGTAATAATTAACTAGTGATTTTTTTAGTGAGTTAATTAAATAATACACATTAAATTGTTACTTAATTTTATTTTTACTAACTTAAAATATATTTTTACTCACTTATTATTTATTAATTTATTTTTATTGTTTAGAAGTAGAATTTAGAAGTAGAAAGTGCTAAACGGCGCCGTTATTGAAAACTGGGTTGCGTGCCGTTTCACGCAACCCTTTATTTTTTTTCAAATTCTGTCACTGAAACGGCGCCGTTTGGGGTGAAAATAGCCCCAAACGGCGCCGTTTCAGTGTTTTCTATTAGATCTTTTTGCCCCCCCACCCCTTTTCTCTTCTTCCCCCCCGATTCCCTCCCCTTTGAGTCCCCCTGCGCCGAATCCCTCTCTGCCTCTCTCACCTCTCATCTCATATTCTCTCTCCCCCCCGATTCCCTCCCCTCCCCGGCTCCCCCTGCGCCGGAATCCCGATCTCTCTCACCTCTCATCTCAAAACCTTATTATTAGGTTTCCCGGCCCCCCCTCTTCCCCCCCACCCCCCCGATTCCCTCCCCTACCCCTACGCCGAATCACTCTCTCTCACTCTTTGATTTCTCTTTTCTGTTATGGTTTTGGTTTTGGTGTTGATTTGGTTTTTTGTTTTTTGGTTTTGATTCACTCCCCTCCCCCTGCGCCGAATCTGTCGTTTGGGTTTGTTTTTTTGAAAATTTCTCACCGACTCCATCCCGAATCCGCTCCGACAAGTCGAAGTCGGAGCCGGAGCGGAGCATATACCCTTCAGAGCCGGAGTCGGAGGTCGGACTCGGCCTCCGGCAAAGTCGGAGTTGGAGTCGGGCGACCCAGATACCGACTCCGGTTGTGTCGGTGCTCAGCCCTAGTGTACAGGATGACCCAGCTGACAGGCCGACAATAGCATCGGTAGTTCTAATGCTAAACAGTTACTCTGTTGCTCTGCCCCCGCCTAAACAAACAGCATATTGGCTTCATAGTCGAACAGAGCAAAAACTACCATTAAGGAGCCGAAGGGGGATCAATCCACAAGCAAATCAATGTCATGCACTGTCAACGAAGTATCTGTTACTGAACTGTGAGCAGCATTGGATTCTGTATAACCTCCAATACTCAGTTGCTAAAGGCAACTTAACTAGAGGACCGGAAATTCCGAGGACTGAAACTCTTGTTAAGTTGATTCGGGCCGATCTACCTACATAAGAGCGTAGGTACATTACCATCCTGCTCCGTGTATGTTGAACGAGTAAAATGGCTGCTTTTAATCGTGTGCGTGCATAAATAAATAAATAAAAGTATCAGTTTCTATTGATTGGACATTGAAGAGTTTCTGGTCCCTTGCATGGTCCCTTGTAATTAGAATTCAAGATAATTTACCAAATCAAATGACTAATTAATCCACATTTTATACGTGCGTACACGTGTTACATGCACATATCAAGCTTCAGCCATGAAGTCAGACTTGTGGGCTGATTTCTTATCTTATTAATATTTTAATATTGGTAGAATTGTTCTCTCTCTCTCTCTCTCTCTCTCTCTCTCTCTCTCTCTGTGATATGTATAGAGTAGAATTTTTCATTTTAAATTTGTTGACTTCTTGAATTTCTTGTCATGTTGTTTCAATTCTTAAGTTTCTGTTTACATAACATGCCGTCAGTTTCAGAATCATTCTACTTCTGCCTAGAACCACATTATCATTAAGACATAAATAACCAGTTATTAACATCCTTTATTTTGTTTCCACTTGTTAAAGAGTTTCCATTGATGGCCTGAGACACTCTACAATTATTTATTTATTTTGATCATCACTGGGTCTGATCTTGTCGATAGTGTCTAATTGTCAATATTGTTTGCGAATATATGCTCGCTCCAACGTACAGATGTAACATTTTCAGGTTGACAAATGCATGTTGCGTTACGTGGAAGGTGTCATTCATTTTTTGTTGCTATAACATTTAAGTTCGTCAGCAAGGCTTGAATTAAGCGAGATGGGGCAAAAAATTTTCGGAAGTGCTGGAAACAGGACATTTAGGACATATTGCATCTTGCACAGCTTTCCTTCTTAATAGACTCAATTTTGTGGGCAGTATCGAGTTTAAAGCTTTCCACAGGAAATGTTTTACCTTGCTTGGCACATTCAATTTCCACACTGACTTCCACATCTGTTTTGTCACCTGCCAGTTCGAACACTCCCCCCCCCCCCCCCCCCCCCCCCCCCACCCACCTCTTCCTCTGCCTTTTTCTTTTCTGCATAGTATGCACTTCTCACTGTATATCTTCCATCTCTTGTATGCCCCCAAACAGCTTTGTATTCCCCACCTCTCTCACTCAATGGGATACTACAAATCTGGATAGCTTTGTATCAAATAGTTCTTCTATTAATCTTTCCTTCCAGCTATGACATTCCTCATTAATTAATTTTGCCACCTTTGCATCTTCTTGATAGCATTTTAACGGGAGATCTGACTTTATGTGAAACAGGTTGGGGTATCCATTCATCATGCCAAATTGCCACTCGTTTCCCATTCCCTACCCTCCATGTCAATCCATCCTTCACTATAGATTGTGCTGCCATTAAACTTCTCCACATATAAGATGGTCTAACTCCAAGTTTTGCTTCTATGAACTGGGTTCTTTTGAAATATTTGTCTTTAACCACTTTTGCAACCAAAGAGTCCTGGTCCATTTGCAATTTCCCCTGCTTGGCCAACAATGCTCTATTAAACACCTCAATTTCCCTAAACCCCATCCCACCTTCCACATTATTCTCTCCCATCTCGGACCATTTCCTCCAATATATAGTCTTCCCCTCAAAGCTGTTCTTCCACCGGAATTTTGATATCAAAGCATTGATGTCTGTACATAATCTTTTTGGTAACATGAAGACATTCATTGTATAGGTTGGTATCGACTGTGCGCAGTACTGCTCTAGTCATAATTTCTCTCCCAGCTGACGATAGTAAAGAATTTTTCCAGCTATGGATTTTCCTCCATATTCTTTGCTTTATCACTTCAAATGTGTGAGACTTAGACCTGCCTATCATTGTTGGAAGCCCCAAATACTTTCCATAATCCCCACACAATACAGTGCCTTCACTATGAAATATCTCTCTTTGTTTCCATATTTGTATTAGCACTAAATAGTATGGAGGTCATTATTGAAGTTAATTTATGTTTTCAGAATTTTTTCAGTTTTCTAGTTTACTATTATTAGTGTTTGCTATTGTTAGCTGGTTTGGGAAGTTGTATTTCTACATTAATGTATTTTGTAAGTCTCTATGTAAGTTTTTATAAGCATGATTAATGGAAGATGAATGGCAGAACCTTTAGAATCAATTTGTGAATAGTAGGATTGAGGTTTATCAGAAAATACCTTATATTTTCCTCTGTTTTCCTGCTGCTGGTTTGCTATTTTTTGCTTCATTACTTAATCCAACAATTGGCATCAGAGCTAACCAGGTTCGTTTGAGGGTTGATGGTTGCTTTTGGAGCATCAACACCAGTTCCTGTATTCAGTGGTGAAGGATACGAGTATTGGAGCATTAAAATGAAGACTTACTTCATCTCTCAAGATTTATGGGATGTAGTTGAGAAGGGGATGACAGTTCCTGCAGAAGGAGCCTCGGCTTCAACTCAATCCAAGCAAGAAAACACTAAGGATGCTAAAGCATTGTTCATCCTTCAACAGGTAGTGTCTGAATCAATTTTTCCAAGGTAAAAATCATCAAACTTCAAGGCTTTAGAAGGGAGTTTAAAAACTTGAAAATGAAGGCATCTGAAGTAGTAAAAGAGTATGGCTCTAGATTAATTGATCTAGTAAATCAGATGCGTGCTCTAGATGAAGAAGTGACTGATCAAAAGATAGTTCAAAAGATTTTGATTAGTCTACCCGAGAAGTATGATCATGTAGTAGCAGTCATTGAAGAGTCAAAAGACCTGCAAACACTTTCAGTTATTGAATTAATGGGATCTCTCCAAGCCCATGAACAAAGGTTGGCTAGAAGGAATAATGATACTTTAGAGCATGCATTTCAATCCAAAGTGAATCTGAAGAATAAGAAAGTAAAAGATTATAAAAGGAAGCCTCAAAAGGATTACAAAAATTTGGATCAAGCTCAAAAGGAAAGCAAGTTAAAAGGAAAGATGGGAGAGTTTCCACCGTGTGGCATTTGCAAAAAAACAAACCACTTGGAGAAAAATTGTTATCATGCCGGGAAACTACAATGTTGGAATTGTAAAAAATTTGGGCATGTGGAAAAGGATTGCAGGTACAAGAAAAATCAGCAAGCTAATTATTCAGAAGAGAAGGAGGAAAACGAGCATTTATTCTTTGCTTGTCAAGCCCTCACTCAAGAAGAGAAGATCTGGTTTATTGATAGTGACTGCAGCAATCACATGGCTTCTGATGAAGGCATTTTCACTAGCTTGGATACTTCAGTTAAAATAAAAGTGAAGATGGGCAATGGAGAGCTCGTTAAAGCTAAAGACAAGGGGACAATAGCTATTTCAACAAAGAAATGTACCAAACTCATCAAGGATGTGCTCTTAGTTCCATCTCTTGATCAAAACTTATTGAGTGTAGGCCAAATGATGGAAAATGGCTACTCTTTAAGTTTTGAAAATAACTTGTGCAGAATTTATGATGAAAAGAATAAGGTGGAGTTGGCTGAAATAAAAATGGGGAGAAGTAGGAATTTTCCTATTCAATGGAGTTTTTCTAATGCTATGGCAGCCATTGTTAATGAAACAATGTTATGGCACCAAAGATTTGGGCATTACAATCTCAATTCCTTGAGATTATTGCATCAAAAGGGGATGATGAGAGACTTACCTCTCTTGGAGAAAGAAACTGAAGTATGTGAAGGTTGCATGATTGGAAAGCAGTATAAGCTTTCATTTCCATCCGAGAGTAGCTGGAGGGCCGAAGAAAAATTGCAACTGGTCCATAATGATGTATGTGGTCCAATGGGAACTCCAACTCACAATCACAACAGGTACTTCATTCTTTTTATAGATGATTTTACTTGGATGATTTGGGTTTATTTTCTCCATGAAAAATTTAAAGTTTTTGGAATATTTAAAAAGTTCAAACTTTTAGTTGAAAATCAGTTTGGTCACAAAATTAAGTGTCTAAGAAGTGATCAAGGTGCTGAATACAATTCCAAAGAATTTGAAAAATTTTGTGAAGCTGAGGGGATAGAACATCAGTTATCTGTGGCCTATTCTCTTCAACAGAATGGAGTGTCCGAAAGAAAAAATAGGACAGTTATGGAGATGGCTAGGAGCATGTTACATGAGAAAAATTTACCCAAGGAATTTTGGGATGAAGCAGTAAATACTGTTGTATTTTTGCTAAATAGGGTACCTACAAAAGCTGTGGAAAAACAGACTCCTTATGAAGCTTGAAGTGGAGTAAAACCCTCTGCAAGTTTCTTAAGGGTGTTTGGTTGTATGTGCTATGTCCATGTACCATCTCAAAAAAGAACTAATCTGGAAGAGAAGGCTGAGAGAGAAGTCTTTGTGGGTTACAGCACAGTTTCAAAGGGTTTTCGAGTTTTTAACTTGGAAACAAGAAAAATGGTGATAAGTAGAGATGTTAAATTCAATGAACATGCCTCTTGGGATTGGGAAGCTGAGAAAGTAATTCAAAAAAATGTTGAAGTACCATTCGAGTCTTTAACTGAGATAAGAGAAGAAGAAACAGTTGAAGAAAGTGTTTTTCAGCAACCTGGAAAATTGGAAATAGAAGCCATACGGATTCTCAATTGTATTCAGATGATAGTGATGAAGAATCATCTCCTGAATCTCCCATAAGACGAACAAGGCTGCTAAGTGAAGTGTATGAGCAATGCAACTATGCCACTCATGAACCCGTGAGCTTTGTTGCTGCATCAAAAGAAAGGGTTTGGCAAAAAGCTATGGAAGAAGAAATTAAGATGATTGAGAAGAATAACACTTGGGAGTTGGTTCCTCAACCTACAAATAAGGATGTTATTGGAGTAAAATGGATTTATAAGACAAAATTAAATCCGGATGGTTCTATATTGAAGCACAAAGAAAGGCTAGTTGTTAAGGGATATGTGCAGCAATATGGAATAGACTACAATGAAACTTTTGCTCCTGTTGCTCAGATGGACACCATTAGAGCTTTGGTTTCACTTGCTGCTTAAAAGGGCTGGAAAGTGTTGCAATTAGATGTGAAGTCAACCTTTCTAAATGGGGTGTTGGAAGAAGAAGTCTAAGTGGATCAACCCGAGGGGTTTGAAAAAGAAGAAGGTAAAGGTTATAAACTGAAAAAGGCCTTGTATGGATTAAAACAGGCTCCAAGGGCCTGGTATGGAAGAATTGATCAATACTTCATTGAGCAAGGTTTCAGGAGGAGTAAAAGTGAACCTACATTGTATACAAAGTCTCAAAACAACAATGATTTGATTATTGTATCACTTTATGTGGATGATCTGATTTTTACAGGAAGCAATGCTGAAATGCTTAAAACATTTAAAGAAGATATGATGGCCAGCTTTGAAATGAGTGATTTGGGAAAGATGAATTATTTTCTTGGCATGGAAGTAAGTCAAGGAAATGATGGGATTTTCTGTTCTCAAAAGAAATACACTGAAGATTTGTTGAAAAAATTTAATATGGTTGGCTGTAAATCAGTAGCAACACCATTAATTCCAAATGAAAAATTGAGAAAAGAAGATGATGGGAAGAAGGTGGATGCATCAACATATAGAAGTTTAGTGGGAAGTTTGCCATACTTATGCAACACCAGACCTGACATACTATATGCCACTAGCTTGCTTTCAAGGTTTATGCAAAGTCCTAGTCAAATTCATTTTAGTACCACTAAGAGAATTTTGAGGTATTTGCAAGGATCAATCAATTTTGGCATTTGGTATGAGAAAGCTGCAAGAACAAAGCTGGTTGGATTCACTGATAGTGATTGGGCAGGCTCAACTGATGACATGAGGAGTACTTCAGGTTATTGTTTCGGCTTGGGTTCAGCTATGTTTTCATGGAGCTCGAGGAAGCAAAGCAATGTGGCACAATCCACTGTAGAAGCTGAGTATGTGGCAGCTGCAGGTTGAGTAAATCAAGCTCTTTGGTTGAGACGAATACCTGAAGATATGGGGAAGAACAGGAGGAATCTACTGAAATTTTTTGTGACAACAAATCAACCATTGCAATTGCCAAGAATCCCATTTAGCATGGTAGAACTAAGCACATAGCAATCAAATATCATTTCTTGCGTGAAGTAGAATCAAGTGGGGAAATTGTTTTGAAGTTTTGTTAGTCAGAGGAGCAGCTAGCTGATATATTCACAAAGGCACTTTCAAGAGACAAGTTTCCGTTTCATAGATCACAGCTTGGGGTAACTGAAAAAATAAATTAAGGAGGAGTATTGAAGTTAATTTATGTTTTCAGAATTTTTTCAGTTTTCTAGTTTACTATTATTAGTATTTGCTATTGTTAGCTGGTTTGGGAAGTTGTATTTCTGCATTAATGTATTTTGTAAGTCTGTATGTAAGTCTTTATAAGCATGATTAATGGAAGATGAATGGCAGAACCTTTAGAATCAATCCGTGAACAGTAGGATTGAGGTTTCTCAGAAAATACCTTATATTTTCCTCTGTTTTTCTCTGTTTTCCTGCTGCTGGTTTGCTGTTTTTTGCTTCATTGCTTAATCCAACAGTCATTTGCTTGTTAAGTGCAGCATGTTTTATGTACCTGTCCAGCTGCCAGTGATGTATGGGCTGAGAGATCTAGTGGTGAAGAGACAGATTTCATGCAACTATGGAAGAAGCTGATGCAGAATCTGGACAAGGAGCAGTTGGAGACAGTAGCTACCATTTTTGCTGGCATATGGTACAGAAGAAATAGACTTGTGTTTGATAACAGATTCGAAGGACCAAGTCCAGTAATCAAAAAGGCAAAACAGATGCGGAATGAATTCCAGGAAGCAAGACAAAACCAAAATGGACAGATAAGAAGATTGGGAACAAGCAGAAGGTTTACAAAGTAGTTGCCACCAAATGAAAGATACATAAAAATAAATTATGATGCCTCAGTTGACAAAGCAGAAAAAATGATGGGAGTAGGGGTGATAGCAAGGAATCGGGATGAGGAAGTGATGTTTTCCTGTGGTGCTGCAAGGAAGTTCATGGGGGAAATCGAAGTAGCTGAGACACTAGCATTATGGAAGGCTATGGAGATGGCAGCTGAAATGAACTTGCAAGGAGTCATATTCGAAGGAGATGCACAGAATGTAGCAAAAGCAGTTAATAGCAAAGATAACCATTGTGGGTGGATAGATCAACAGGTAATGGATATGAAGGAAGTACTATCACATAGACCTTCTTGGTCAGTTCAATCCATCTACAGAGAAGGAAACATTTTAGCACATCTGTTAGCAAAGAGTGGTATACAGAGGGACGAGGAACTTTACTGGATGGAAGATGTTCCTGCTGAGTTATTATCTTTTGTAGCAAAGGAGAAACCTTGTAATGAGCCATGCTCAATTATCACTCAGTGAAATGAAATCCGAGTTTGTTTGATCAAAAATAAAAATAAAAATCTAAGATCAAAATATTCGTACCCCGTCAAACAGTTGAAATCATTATTTAAATGAAGGTATACATTCAACATTTATATACTTTCATTCTACGTCACTTACTTTGCCTTAAATGCCACGAATGGCGAATCTACTTTATTTCTTAATTTCCCATGCCTTATTTTCCACGTCTCAACCTTCTTTTCTGCCGGTCAGGAAATAGAAAAAATAAAAGACGCGGCTTGACCATTGACTGGGAGTCTGGGGGTCAACCCCCTTGTCCTGGGATGTAATTGTAAACGTGTCCAGTAGCGCCACTGATCTCGTTATATATTGTGATTCCTAGCAAGCATTTTCGAAGAAAGATCAGAAAATTGAAACTCTTTATAAACCTAACCCTCTTCCACGTTCCAAGATACTGATAATTAAAGAAGAAAGAAGAAGAAATGGGCTTGCTCTCTTTCGACGTCCCCATGATCCTAATTATGGTTCTATACTTGCTCGGTTTCCTTAACCTTACCAGTGCAGCAGTACCAAATTACAGAAAGCATATATGCCCAAATGATACCACTTACACTCCAAACAGCACCTACCAAGTTAACCTCAGCCACCTGCTCTCTTTCCTTTCCTCAAATGCCACGCGTGAAGGTGGTTTCTACAACGCTACCGCCGGCCAAACTCCTGAAACTTCAACTTACGGCCTCTTCCTCTGCCGTGGCGACCTCAGCACAGATGTCTGTCGAGATTGCGTGGCCTTCGCCGCCAAAGAGATTGTTCCGATGTACTGCCCTGTGGAAAGAGTGGCCGTGATATGGTATGATGAATGCATGTTACGTTACTCAAACCAGTCATTCTTCTCCACCATGCAGGAAACACCTAGAGATTTTTTGTGTAACGCGAGGGATGCAGCACAGCCAGATCAGTTCCGTCGGCTGGTGGTATCCACATTGAATGACTTGGTGCCTCGGGCCGCAAATGCTACGTCCCGTGCTAAGAACTTTGCCGTGAAGGAGGTCACAAATGCTTCGGGATTGCAGGAGTTGCAAACCCTATACAGTCTTGCCCAGTGCACCCCGGACATAAATAGCTCTGATTGCAGTACGTGTCTTCGGAAAGCCATCACGGGCCTCCGCAATTGTTGTTCACGTGATCGGAAGGAAGGGGGTAGAGTTCTGAGTCCAAGTTGCAACGTTAGGTTCGAAACATACCCATTTTACTTGACACAATCAGTCGCTGCACCCGCACCGACACCGACACGTGTGCTCCTTCCTCCGGCACGAGGTACTGTCTTTAGACCGAAAGGTCAAATCAGAATTTACTAGCAATTTTCATATATTAATATAGTAGTGTTTTTCATTGATATATATCATTCTAATACGATGGCATGTAAGGCTGTAATCGAGGTAAATCGAGTCGGTTTTTGGTTTGTCGAGCTCAGTTCGATTTAAAATATTTGAGTTTGGGTTCGAGTCTGAGTTCGAGATTTTTTTAAAATTTTTGTTCGAACTCGACTCAACAAGTTAAAATCTTAACTCGAGCTCGTCCCACAAACGAATTCGAGTCAAGCCGAGCTCGAACTTGAATTGTTTTTTTTTTAATAAAATTTAATAATTAATAAATTAAATAAATAAATAAAAGAACTAATATCGAATTTATACAACTAACAAGTAGAACCTCTATTAAATTATAAAATTTTTAAAAAATAATTAATATCTAACTAGTTAATATTGATCTAAAATAACAATATATTATATACCTACATATATTATAAATACATACACTTAATATGATAGCATATATCTATTTCATATATAGTTGCCACATACTAGTATATGAAATTATTAAATTTTATCGACTAATTATTATACAAATTAAAAAATATACCTATGAAGTATATTCACTATATAGACATAAGTAATTAGAATACATATTATATATTTAATTATAAAAGTGGTATGCTTATATTATTAACTAATACATATATACATGCATAGGTGCATGTATATATTTATCAATATATGAATGGGTTTTAATCGAATCGAGCTAACGAGTCGACTCGAGCATAAACGAGCGAACCTAAATGAGCCTTAGCCGAGTCAAGTTTTGTCGGGTATGTGTAATTTACAAATCGAGCGGGTATCTGCTTTCACGAGCAAGCTTTTTTTTTTTTTTTTTTCTCGAGTCAAGTTCGATTCGAGTTTAACCGAGCAAGTACCAAATGGACTATCGAATAGACTGGTTCATTTATAGTCCTAATGGCATGCATGCTTCATAAATCAGGACAGGATTGACCTGGTGAAAGTTTGGGCCTTGAATTGTTACCGAGATGAAATTAGAAATTTATAAATAGAATTGTAATAGTTTGAATTAAGATTTTTATAATTTAAAATATGAGAGAAAAATTTAAGTAAAAAAATTATAAAAAATTAAAAGAGGGTTAGAATATTATTTTTATTTTGAAATCTGAAAAAGTTGAATTATTTATTTTATTTTATTTAGAAGTTTGAAAAAATTGTAATAATTAAATGAAAATGTTAAAAATTTAAAATAAAAAAATGTTTATTTTTTTTAATAGTATTTAGTTGAAATGCGATGAAACCAAAGTAAGCTTTAGTGCCAACTTTTGAACTTTTCTCTTTCAGATCCAACGTGGTTTGTAGTTTGTTCTGATATATACCCTATTGATTTTAGTGAATATGGTTATTTTCTTCTTACTTGAGGCAATTTATAGAAAATAATCGGAACAATAAGACGTGGTAAAGACCCAGCCTTACAATCATTAATTTCTGTGTCAGTGGTTTTGGGCCAGCCATTACATGCACATTCCATTTGGTACAATATTGGAAGGGAATTCGCCTTGTGAAAGGAATACTGTTGAGGCAAAATTAGATCGACTAATGGAGGGAAAATCCATTTCTGCAAGCAAAAACTATACTCTTATTATTTACAAAGAAAGTGTTCTTATAACTTTCATGAGATCCTTTGTATTGCATTCTGCATATTTTTTCGTTATTTATCACGGTGTTGCTAACAGTTCCAAGTCGAAATTGAAATACATTGAGAAAAAAGTTATATTGTGTCTTTTCTTTTGTTTATACTTTGTTAACACTTTTGGGTAAGTAATTCAACATTTTTCAGCATACTTCACTACTATTCATTATTTTATTATTACTTTCTATCTACTTTTTCACTACCATTCATAACATACCTTAACATTTCTCAACACTTAAACCCAACCTAAATGGATAAGAGTTTAATATATCTTATGATTCATGCTTTGGTCTCTCCCAAAGAGAAATCATGATTTCGTCCTTCATCCTTCATAATAGCATGCTTTGAGAAACTTAAATAAATTGGTACGATACATTTCAATTTCAAAATGATGGGTTGGCAACCAAATAGCCACCGGTTGACATTGTGTACTGAATCCTTTTAGCTAAAATGAAGTTCTTTACCTATTTTCGGATAAGTTAAGAATCTCTTTGTCCTTGAAGTTCAACTACCTTTTGCTTTAAGATGGACTTTAACTTCTTACAAGTTATAATATAAGATTGTACATTGTTGATGCCAACAGCTATTGTACACTGTACAGCTTGGCATACTCATGAAAACATTATGATTGATTTATGCAGGAAAAGAAGAAATATCGACGCTAACAATTGTCATCATTGTTGCTTCAATTGCTGTCTCTCTGGTGATCATCTCTGTGAGCTACTGCTTCTTAAGAAGGAGAGCAAGAAAGAAGAAGCCCAATGCTCTACCCGAGGAAAATGGTAAACAATTCATAATTATTGAATTGAATTTATCCAACGTGTAATTTCCTCATGTCTGGAAACTTTTCTTGTAGTGTAATCCTTTTATATGTTTGTTGGTAATAACTGAATCCATAACTTTTCTATTTGAGTGTTTTTTCAAAAAAATATGTAAGTTTAGATAATGGAAGTCACTGAAATATTGAAAATGTGCATGAATGAAAATATAATAAATTCGAGAATAAGAAGAGACAGTCTAGTTCTTGGTTTCATCATACGATATGGTACTAAAGATCCCTAATTGTTAGGGTACACAGATCAACTGCAGAATATAGTGGACAGATCAGCTATATATATTGATGTAAACATGAAACTAATATGAAGTTTTCTCATTCTTTTAATATCTTCAATTTCATTTCTTGATTCTAGGTGATTGGATCACCTCTCTGTTCTTTTTGTTCTCTGTTTCTACACTTACAGAGAAAAAAATATATATTAACAAACAATTGCAAGCACGTACTCACATACATACCCCCCCCCCCCCCCCCCCCCCCCCACACACACACACACAATAACAAAGAATTGCAAGCACGTGATACTCAAAAGAAGTATTTTTTTTATATGCTTCCCTGCACAGCTAAAATTTCCAACAATGTTTTAAGGCATTTTGTGTGCATAGCAGCCAATGAGATTACAACTGTCGAGTCCTTGCAATTTGATTTTACCATAATTGAGGATGCCACAAACAAGTTCTCAGATGATAACAAGCTGGGTGGAGGTGGATTTGGTGAGGTTTACAAGGTAGGAATTACGCATTTCTTGTTACTGTTGATTTATTCAGTGCTTCTGAGGTGGGGAATTTATGGATTCTATTTATCTATTCTGATTGCGTTGAACTACATTATCAGGGTACATTTCCCAATGGACAAGATATAGCTGTAAAGAGGCTCTCGGGAAGTTCTGAACAGGGCGCAGAGGAATTTAAGAATGAAATTGTTGTGGTAGCCAAGCTTCAACATCGAAACCTTGTGAGGCTATTGGGATTTTGCTTGGAAAGGGGGGAAAAGATGCTCGTCTACCAATTTGTGCCCAACAAAAGCCTTGACTATTTTCTGTTTGGTCTGTCCTTTCTAGCCATTTGTCCAATGTCCTCTGTTTCATGATACGATCCTCAAATGACTGATATTAACACGTCAGTAATTTGAGGATCAAATTCATAAAAGAAGGGTTCATTTTAAGAGCATACTGGAACTCATGAAGATGCAAGAGATAGAGTAGTGCAAGTACTCTGATTCTTCTATTCTAATCCGAATGTTGAATTTCGATGATCTGTAGGACCTGACAAGCAAAGAATATTGGATTGGCCTGTTATGATTGGAGACAATGACTAATGGCTTAGTGGGTGGTGCACTAGACAATAAACTAGTGGCTTAGTGGGTTGTGCACTAGACAATAACTAGTGGCTTAGGCACCCACCCACCATTATCCTCTAGTTTAATCAACCCACTTCACTAGTTTAATCAATCCTCTAGTGCATTAATTGATGCAACCCACGGATTGCTCTCCTATAAATAGGAGAGCTTAATTGTGCAAAATATAGAGTGAAGAAGAGAAGTGGGTGTGCGGAAGAAAGAAGAGTGAATGCAAGTGGGTGAGAAGAGAGAGTTTACAGAGAGAGAGAATTTGTTGTAAAAATCATTTCGTAGTGAAATCACAGCAGCTGTGGACGTAGGCAATTGCCGAACCACGTTAAATTTTGTCTCTCCTTTCATTTAGTTTCATCTCTGTCTCCGACCAGCACCTAACAACTGGTATCAAGAGCCACTAGGTTTTTTTTTTTGGGGTGGAGTTTTGGTGTGGTAGTGTGAATACGTACAGTCTAAGGAGGTTCTGTCTAGGAGATTGGAAATTTTAAGTGTGTCCATTGTGACCCTCCAATCTTTCCTGGGAACTTACTTAGTGAGGTACTATTCATTTCTACGGTAAAAATTCAAGTTGCTCAAAATCAATTTTTGACAACTCCAGGGTGTTCCTTGCATCAAGACGAATCCGTTGCCGCAAACGGAATCGGAAACGGAGGTCGGAGGAGCCCACACGGGCCCCGAGAAGATGAGCCGAGCCGTTTGACTGAGCCGAGCCGTTTGACTGCCACTTGTCGCACTCTGGTTGGCTGAAACTGTTTTGGCCTATTTAAACTCAATTTTGATCCAATTTTGACGATTCCGGACTCGTTTTCAACTAATTCGAGTGTTTCGGACGCAACGGTGATCTTTGTTTATTCAAATTTGAATTCATTTGTAAAGTTATGGCTGGAGAAGAAGCTAAAGGTGCTGGTATCGAGAAATTTGACGATACAGACTATGGCTACTGGAGAATGCAGATAAAGGATTATCTCTATGGGAAGAAACTACATCTTCCACTCCTAGGAAGAAAGCCAGATGACATGAGCAATGAAGATTGGAGTCTCCTTGATAGACAAGTGTTGGGAGTCATTCGACTAACACTGTCAAGATCAGTTGCACACAATGTGGGAAAGGAAAAGACCACGGCAGATTTGATGAAAGCTCTATCAGACATGTACGAGCAGCCATCAGCCAATAACAAAGTGCATTTGATGTACAAGCTATTCTACTTGAGAATGGCAGAAGGAACTCCAGTTATTCAGCATCTGAATGAGTTCAACACCATCATCAATCAATTAGCTTCAGTGGGGATTGAATTTGATGATGAAGTACGTGCACTGATTGCTTTGGCTCAATTGCCAAAAAGCTGGGAGGCCATGAGAACAGCTGTTAGCAATTCTTATGACAAAACAAAGATGAAGTATCAAGAAATCCGGGACCATATTCTTAGCGAGGAAGTTCGCAGGAGAGATACAGGAGAAGCATCAACTTCCAGTTCTGCCTTAAACCTCGAGACAAGAGGTAGAGGAGCTAGTAGAAGTTCAAATCGGGGCAGGTCAAAGTCCCGAAGAGGCAGAAGTAAATCAAGGTCCGGAAAACAAGTACAGTGCTGGAATTGTGGCAAGATTGGCCACTTCAGAAATAATTGCAAGGAAGCAAAGAAGAAGATTGAGCATGACTCTGCTAATGCCACAACAGAAGATCTCCAAGATGTCTTACTCCTTTCAATCGACAACCAAATTGAATCTTGGGTGTTAGATTCAGGAGCCTCATTCCACACTACAGCACACCGAGAAATCATGCAGAATTATGTCACTGGTGATTTCGGGAAGGTGTACTTAGCAGATGGTGAAGCGTTGGAAATCGAAGGCATGGGAGATGTACAAATTAATCTGCCCAATGGAAGTGCATGGTTGCTACAGAAGGTGCGACATGTTCCCAAGCTCATGGGGAACCTGATTTCTGTAGGACAACTTGATACTGATGGGCGCTCGGTACTATTTACCAGTGGCACGTGGAAGATAACAAAAGGAGCTATGGTAGTAGCTCGAGGCACAAAAACAGGTACTCTATACATGACTTCAAGCATTAGAGATACTGTTGCAATTGTTGACGCAAATGCCAACCTATGGCATCAAAGGCTTGGTCACATAAGTGAGAAAGGAATGAAAGTACTATTATCCAAGGGGAAGTTACCAAAGTTGGAATCAACTGATTTCGACATGTGTGAAGGTTGCATTTTTGGGAAACAGAAAAAGGTTAGTTTCTTGAAAAATGGCAGAACTTCAAAGTCTACAAAGTTGGAGTTGGTGCACACAGATTTGTGGGGGCCATCCCCAGTCGCTTCTCTTGGAGGATCGCGGTACTATGTTTCTTTTATTGATGACTCAAGCAGGAAAGTATGGGTTTATTTTTTGAAAAATAAATCTGACACATTTGACACTTTCAAGAAGTGGAAAGTCATGGTTGAAAATGAAACAGGCTTGAAGTTGAAATGTCTGAGGTCAGACAATGGCGGAGAGTACATCGATGGAGGGTTTAAAGAATTTTGTGCTGCAAATGGGATTAGATTTGAAAAGACTATTCCCGGGACACCCCAGCAGAATGGCGTAGCTGAACGCATGAACAGAACTCTCAACGAGCGTGCCAGAAGCATGAGGCTAAATTCAGGATTGCCTGAATGTTTTTGGGCTGATGCAGTTAACACTGCAGCCTATTTGATTAACCGGGGACCTTCAGTTCCCTTAAAGTTCGATCTACCAGAGGAAGTCTGGAGCGGAAAGAAGGTAAATCTTTCCCATTTGAAAGTTTTTGGCTGTGTATCATATGTTCACATAGATTCTACTGATCGTAACAAGTTAGAAGCCAAATCCAGAAAATGTTTTTTCATCGGTTATGGTGATGAAGAATTTGGCTATCGATTTTGGGATGATAAAAATCGCAAAATCATCAGAAGTAGAAATGTGATTTTCAATGAGCAGATTCTGTACAAAACTAGGTCACAAGCTGAACCTGAGGAGCAGCCAAAGAAACCTGAGGTTGTTGACTTTGATGTTACTCGAGTCAATACTGATCAGAACGAGGATCAAGAGAATGATGATCCACAGATCGAACAACTTACACCACTCACTGTTATTCGAAGATCTTCAAGGACAATTAGGCCACCACAGCGGTTCTCACCATCTCTATACTACATCTTGCTAACAGATAGTGGTGAACTGGAAAGTTATGATGAAGCTCTACAAATTGAAGATTCGATCAAGTGGGAGAAAGCCATGCAAGATGAAATGGAGTCACTGATGTCAAATCAGACATGGGAGCTAACCAAGCTTCCAAAAGGCAACAAGGCTTTGCACAATAAATGGGTGTACAGAATTAAAGAAGAGCACAATGGTAGCAAGCGCTACAAAGCCAGAATGGTCGTGAAGGGGTTTCAACAAAAGGAAGGTGTCGACTATACAGATATTTTCTCCCCAGTTGTAAAGTTGACCACGATCAGGCTAGTGTTGGCAATTGTGGCTGCAGAGAATCTACATCTTGAGCAGTTAGATGTGAAGACTGCATTCCTTCATGGTGATTTGGAGGAAGACATCTATATGCACCAGCCACAAGGATTCTCAGTGAAGGGAAAAGAGAATCTAGTTTGCAAACTGAAGAAGAGCTTGTATGGCCTAAAACAAGCTTCGCGACAATGGTACCGAAAGTTTGACAACTTCATGTGCAGTAATGGATTTACAAGACTACAGGCTGACCATTGTTGCTATATGAAGAATTTTGACAACTCTTATATTATCCTACTGTTGTATGTGGATGATATGCTCGTTGCAGGATCAAGCATCGAGGAGATCAATAAACTGAAGAAGCAGTTGTCAAAGCAGTTTGAGATGAAGGATTTGGGTGCTGCAAAACAAATCCTTGGTATGAGAATTATTAGAGATAGGACTAATAATTCTCTTAAGCTCTCGTAGGAGGAGTATGTGAGGAAGGTGCTCAGAAGGTTTAACATGGACAAAGCAAAACCAGTGAGCACACCCTTAGCTAGTTACTTTTGACTAACTAAGGATCAGTCACCAAAGACGGAGGAAGAGCAAGAATGCATGAACATAATTCCCTATGCATCTGCTATTGGTAGTCTTATGTACGCCATGGTCTGTACAAGGCCAGATATTGCACAAGCAGTGGGAGCTGTGAGCAGATACATGAGTAATCCAGGAAAGCAGCATTGGGAAGCAGTCAAGTGGATTTTGAGATATCTACAAGGCTCTTCAGATACGTCACTATGCTTTACGAAAGCAGGTTTAAAACTACAGGGATATGTAGATGCTGATTTAGCAGGTGACGTTGACAGCAGAAAAAGTACTACTGGATTTGTGTATACGCTGGGTGGTACAGCTGTATCGTGGGCTTCTAAGTTACAGAAGATTATTGCTCTCTCAACTACAGAAGCGGAATACGTTGCTATAACTGAAGCAGGGAAGGAAATGGTTTGGTTGCAGTCATTCTTGGAAGAATTGGGAAAGAAGAATGAAAAAGGTATTCTGTACAGTGATAGTCAGAGTGCTATTTTTCTTGCAAAGAATCCAGCCTTTCATTCCAGAACAAAACACATACAGTTGCGATACCATTTTATCTGATCTCTTCTCGATAGTGGACAACTGATACTTGAGAAGATTCGAGGAGTAGAGAACCCAGCAGACATGCTCACAAAAGGGGTTACTGCTGACAAACTGAAGCTGTGTGTAGCTTCAGTTGGCCTCCGTACTTAAAGGCATGACTTGAAGTTGCTGTGATGGTTGCTATGAAGATATGTAGACTCATTTGTCTCCAAGTGGGAGATTGTTATGATTGGAGACAATGACTAATGGCTTAGTGGGTGGTGCACTAGACAATAAACTAGTGGCTTAGTGGGTTGTGCACTAGACAATAAACTAGTGGCTTAGTGGGTTGTGCACTAGACAATAACTAGTGGCTTAGGCACCCACCCACCATTATCCTCTAGTTTAATCAACCCACTTCACTAGTTTAATCAATCCTCTAGTGCATTAATTGATGCAACCCACGGATTGCTCTCCTATAAATAGGAGAGCTTAATTGTGCAAAATATAGAGTGAAGAAGAGAAGTGGGTGTGCGGAAGAAAGAAGAGTGAATGCAAGTGGGTGAGAAGAGAGAGTTTACAGAGAGAGAGAATTTGTTGTAAAAATCATTTCGTAGTGAAATCACAGCAGCTGTGGACGTAGGCAATTGCCGAACCACGTTAAATTTTGTCTCTCCTTTCATTTAGTTTCATCTCTGTCTCCGACCAGCACCTAACATGGCCAACTCGATACAAGATTATTAGAGGAATTGCTCGAGGAATCCTTTATATTCATGAAGATTCTCGCCTTAAAGTCATACACCGAGATCTTAAAGCCAGTAACATACTGTTAGATGAGGATATGAATCCAAAAATTTCAGATTTTGGTATGGCAAGGCTTTTTGGAGTTGACCAAACTGAAGGAAATACCAATAGTATTGTCGGGACATAGTAAGTATTAGATAAAGAAAGTTACTAGAAATTAATGAACTTTACTATTTTTTGTCTTCCTAACAAATCAATCTCATGAAAAAACAGAAAGAAAACAGGTCATCGTGAACTGAAAAAACTTGATATATAGTTTTTTTTTTTTAATGGATAATTTAGAGATACATACATTGTTACACATTAGATATAATAAATGCATTACATTTTCAGTAGAACCCAATTGGCTTGATGATACACACAGGTATCAGATATAATTCTGTAATTTCATAGTCACTTAGTAACATTGTTGATATGTTTGCAGTGGTTACATGTCTCCAGAATATGCAATGCAAGGACAGTTTTCAGCGAAATCCGATGTATATAGTTTTGGTGTCCTAGTACTAGAGATATTAAGTGGCAAAAACAACGCTTCTTTCTATGAATCGGACGCTGCTGTGGACCTGTTGACCTATGTGAGTATGAAGAACATATGCTGAAGTTTCTTTTCTTTGTTGAAACCAAGAATTAATATTGACTGCTTGATGCAGGCTTGGAAACACTGGAGCAACGGGACATCCTTTGAGTTATTGGATCCAACTTTGGAAGATTCGTACGCAATAAATGAAGTGATTCAATGCATCCATATTGGCTTACTTTGTGTTCAAGAAAATCCAGACGACAGACCAACAATGGCATCAATAGTTGTCATGCTTGAGAGTTACACTGTTACTTTGCCAACACCTGAAAAGCCAGCATTTTTCCTCCAAGATAGATTGAATCAGTCAAGCATGCCGACCAAAGAGCTGGAGTCAGATAGATCTACGAGCAAGTCAATTCCATTGTCTGTCGATAAATCAATGATTACTGAAGTATACCCTCGATAGAGTGAGTGCAACAACTCGACCTCCAAAATTAGGATCTCCTCTTATAATATGTCATAGAATACCAACACTATATGCTGCATATTGTTACTTGAGAAATGAGACTTCATATATGTGTAATAAGCTTGTTATGCAATTCCTCTCAGGTTGGTTTGGTTTGGTTCTTAGAAATATTAAAATGAATCCAACGTCGAACGGAACAATGTTTGGGACATAGTGATATCTATATTGCGAGGTAATAAATTTGCTACCTTGAATGAATACCTGTTATCTAAAGAAAAGACACAGGACGTCTTCCAGGAAACTACGGCCAATGAATTAGAAGTCCACTGAGTTTTCTTTTGTTAATTGAAAATGAAGGATAATGTCGATCCGACGGGCCACTAATTTATTAATTTCTTACGCCAAACAGGGATGTAATTTTCAAGAAATTTTCAAGTCTTCGTTAGTGAAAGTCAATCGAGCATAAAATATTTGCGTAGGTTGTTTCGTGGCAAAGTCTATGACAACGAATTGATGGAAGTTTGTAAGTTTGGTTAATGTATAATGTTCTTAAGTTTCAAAAAACAGAGGTTGAATTTAAGCTTAAAAAAAAAAGAAGAAAAAAAAAGAAAAAAGAGTTCCAATATGTTACGATAAACTTCCGAGCTGCTTCAAAAGCGGCACCCACGACTCCGCCACAAACTTAAATTTGAGCCCACTTACTTCACACTTCCAACGCGACCTCCTTCGTTAAAAGCCTCTCTCTTTATCGGAGGCCTAAACCTTGGCAGTCCGAAGATGAACACGTGGCCGGCAATGGTTTCCTCAAGATTGCTTCTCTTCAGCCCTGCTATTTTCATGCTAGTTGCTGTAGTCGTTGGGCAGCCAGCCTTTGATCTAAACTGTTCATCTGGAGAGAGCGACTGCACTGCTAAACGTACATCGGACGCATGCTTCCAACATCGCCTCCGCCGCTCCTCCCCGTCATCCTACTCAAATGGTTCGGCCCGCGTCCATTTGAGATCACCCCACTCGAACGGCTCCAGGAGGAGCCTATCTCATGCTGCAGCAGCACCTGGTAAGTTTGATGGGCTCCCGCGACCTACTTACGATGATGGTATCGGAAATATCGGCTCACATATGAGGTGGCATATTAAGAAGTGCTTGTAGTTTAGGAACAAACTCATCCTAAATTTTATGAAGAATTACTCTATTCCTCTTATTAGGCTTTTTAAAAAGATAAATAAGTGTTTCTATAATTTCATGGAGGAGCCTACCTCGTGCTGGAGCGGCACCTGGTAAGTTTGATCCAGACAATATGCTAATTAGGAGGGTGGGGGGATGGATTAGTGGCTTATATTTTTGCTCTAGCTATAATTTTTATGACACTTCCATGTTATTAGAATAATAATTCTCATCGTTTGACAGGTTTCTACAACACCTGCACTGGAGAGGACTCGGATATAGTCTATGGACAGGCGCTTTGTAGAGGGTATGTCAGCTCCACAGTTTATCCGTATGACTCGGTTCACCAACATTACATCATTGATTATTCAACTCCTTTTAACACCTCGGGTAAGTTCATAAACCGACGGTACTTCGCAAGTAATAAAACCTATAAAGTGTTTGATAAAATGACAAAAAGGGAAACGAGAACAGAGGAGACCAATTCTGAAATACCACTTTTCATTGATTCTTAATTGTATCATTTACACTAGAATTTATAAAGCATGAGGGTCAGTCTTTTACAAGAGGAAAATAATTCCAAAGCATTCGGTTGTAAAGTTATGGCTGGAGAAGAAGCTAAAGGTGTTGGTATCGAGAAATTTGACGGTACAGACTTTGCCTACTGGAGAATGCAGATAAAGGATTATCTCTATGGGAAGAAACTACATCTTCCACTCCTAGGAAGAAAGCCAGATGACATGAGCAATGAAGATTGGAGTTTCCTTGATAGACAAGTGTTGGGAGTCATTAGACTAACACTGTCAAGATCAGTTGCACACAATGTGGGAAAGGAAAAGACCACGGCGGATTTGATGAAAGCTCTATCGGACATGTACGAGCAGCCATCAGCCAATAACAAAGTGCATTTGATGTACAAACTATTCTACTTGAGAATGGCAGAAGGAACTCCAGTTATTCAGCATCTGAATGAGTTCAACACCATCATCAATCAATTAGCTTCAGTGGGGATTGAATTTGATGATGAAGTACGTGCACTGATTGCTCTAGCTCAATTGCCAAAGAGCTGGGAGGCCATGAGAACAGCTGTCAGCAATTCTTATGGCAAAACAAAGATGAAGTATCAAGATATCCGGGACCATATTCTTAGCGAGGAAGTTCGCAGAAGAGATACAGGAGAAGCATCAACTTCCAGTTCTGCCTTAAACCTCGAGATGAGAGGTAGAGGAGCTAGTAGAAGTTCAAATCGGGGCAGATCAAAGTCCCGAAGAGGCAGAAGTAAATCAAGGTCCGGAAAACAAGTACAGTGCTGGAATTGTGGCAAAATTGGCCACTTCAAAAATAATTGCAAGGAAGCAAAGAAGAAGAATGAGCATGACTCTGTTAATGCCACAACAGAAGATCTCCAAGATGCCTTACTTCTTTCAGTCGACAACCAAATTGAATCTTGGGTATTAGATTCAGGAGCCTCGTTCCACACTACATCACACCGAGAAATCATGCAGAATTATGTCACTGGTGATTTCAGGAAGGTGTACTTAGCAGATGGTGAAGCGTTGGAAATCGAAGGCATGGGAGATGTACCAATCAATCTGCCCAATGGAAGTGCATGGTTGCTACAGAAGGTGCAACATGTTCCCAAACTCATGAGGAACCTGATTTCTGTAGGACAACTTGATTCTAATGGGCATTCGGTACTATTTACCGGTGGCACGTGGAAGATAACAAAAGGAGCTATGGTAGTAGCTCGAGGCACAAAAACAGGTACTCTATATATGACTTCAAGCATTAGAGATACTATTGCAATTGCTGATGCAAATGCCAACCTATGGCATCAAAGGCTTGGTCACATGAGTGAGAAAGGAATGAAAGTACTATTATCCAAGGGGAAGTTACCAAAGTTGGAATCAACTGATTTCGACATGTGTGAAGGTTGCATTTTTGGGAAACAGAAAAAAGTTAGTTTCTTGAAAAATGGTAGAACTCCAAAATCTACAAAGTTGGAGTTGGTGCACACAGATTTGTGGGGGCCATCCCCAGTCGCTTCTCTTGGAGGATCGCGGTACTATGTTTCATTTATTGATGACTCAAGCAGGAAAGTATGGGTTTATTTTTTGAAAAATAAATCTGACACATTTGATACTTTCAAGAAGTGGAAAGCCATGGTTGAAAATGAAACAGGCTTGAAGTTAAAATGTCTGAGGTCAGACAATGGAGGAGAGTACATCGATGGAGGGTTCAAAGAATTCTGTGCTGCAAATGGGATTAGATTTCAGAAGACTATTCCCGGAACACCACAGCAGAATGGCGTAGCTGAACGCATGAACAGAACTCTCAACGAACGTGCCAGAAGCATGAGGCTGAATTCAGGATTGCTTGAATGTTTTTGGGCTGATGCAATTAACACTGCAGCCTATTTGATTAATAGGGGACCTTCAGTTCCCTTAAAGTTCGATCTACCAGAGGAAGTCTGGAGCGGAAAGAAGGTAAATCTTTCCCATTTGAAAGTTTTTGGCTGTTTATCATATGTTCACATAGATTCTACTGATCGTAACAAGTTAGAAGCCAAATCTAGAAAATGTTTTTTCATCGGTTATGGTGATGAAGAATTTGGCTATCGATTTTGGGATGATAAAAATTGCAAAATCATCAGAAGTAGAAATGTGATTTTCAATGAGCAAATTCTATACAAAGCTAGGTCACAAGCTGAACCTGAGGAGCAGCCAAAGAAACCTGAGGTTGTTGACTTTGATGTTACTCGAGTCAACACTGATCAGAACGAGGATCAAGAGAATGATGATCCACAGATCGAACAACGTACACCACTCACTGTTATTCGAAGATCTTCAAGGACGATCAGGCCACCATAGCGGTTCTCACCATCTCTACACTACATCCTGCTAACAGATAGTGGTGAACCGGAAAGTTATGATGAAGCTCTACAAATTAAAGATTCGATCAAGTGGGAGAAAGCCATGCGAGATGAGATGGAGTCACTGATGTCAAATCAGACATGGGAGCTAACTAAGCTTCCAAAAGGCAAGAAGGCTTTGCACAATAAATGGGTGTACAGAATTAAGGAAGAGCACAATGGTAGCGAGCGCTACAAAGCCAGAATGGTTGTAAAGGGGTTTCAACAAAAAGAAGGTGTCGACTACACAGACATTTTCTCTCCAGTTGTAAAGTTGACCACGATCAGGCTAGTGTTGGCAATTGTGGCTGCAGAGAATCTACATCTTGAGCAGTTAGATGTGAAGACTACATTCCTTCATGGTGATTTGGAGGAAGACATCTATATGCACCAGCCACAAGGATTCTCAGTGAAGGGAAAAGAGAATCTAGTTTGCAAACTGAAGAAGAGCTTGTATGGCCTAAAACAAGCTCCACGACAATGGTACCGGAAGTTTGACAACTTCATGTGCAGTAATGGATTTACAAGACTGCAGGCTGACCATTGTTGCTATATTAAAAACTTTGACAAGTCTTATATTATCCTGCTGTTATATGTGGATGATATGCTCGTTGGAGGGTCAAGCATCGAGGAAATCAATGAACTGAAGAAGCAGTTGTCAAAGCGGTTTGAAATGAAGGATTTGGGTGCTGCAAAACAAATCCTTGGTATAAGAATTATTAGAGACAAGTCTAATGATACTCTCAAGCTCTCGCAGGAGGAGTATGTGAAAAAGGTGCTCAGAAGGTTTAATATGGACAAGGCGAAACCAGTGAGCACACCCTTAGCTAGTCACTTTCGACTAACTAAGGATCAGTCGCCAAAGACGGAGGAAGAGCAAGAATGCATGAACAGAATACCCTATGCATCTGCTATTGGTAGTCTTATGTACGCCATGGTCTGTACAAGGCCAGATATTGCACAAGCAGTGGGAGTTGTGAGCAGGTACATGAGTAATCCAGGAAAGCAGCATTGGGAAGCAGTCAAGTGGATTTTAAGATATCTACAAGGCTCTTCAGATACGTCACTATGCTTTACAAAAGCAGGTTTAAAACTACAGGGATATGTAGATGCTGATTTAGCAGGTGACGTTGACAGCAGAAAAAGTACTACTGGATTTGTGTATACGCTGGGTGATACAGCTGTATCGTGGGCTTCTAAGTTACAGAAGATTGTTGCTCTCTCAACTACAGAAGCGGAATACGTTGCTATAACTGAAGCAGGGAAGGAAATGGTTTGGTTGCAGTCATTCTTGGAGGAATTGGGAAAGAAGAATGAAAAAGGCATTCTGCACAGTGATAGTCAGAGTGCTATTTTTCTTGCAAAGAATCTAGCCTTTCATTTCAGAACAAAACACATACAGTTGCGATACCATTTTATCCGATCTCTTCTCGATAGTGGACAGCTGATACTTGAGAAGATTCGAGGAACAGAGAATCCAGCAGACATGTTCACAAAAGTAGTTACTGCTGACAAACTGAAGTTGTGTATAGCTTCAGTTGGACTTCGTACTTAAAGGCATGACTTGAAGTTGCTGTGATAGTTGCTATGAAGATATGTAGACTCATTTGTCTCCAAGTGGGAGATTGTTGCAGGTGGAGACAAAAACAGTGAACAGTGCACCGAAAGACACCGAATGCACCGTTGCACCGTTTACTCCTTTGTATTCTTAGGCACCTCCCCACCTCCCCAAGAATCATGCAGCAAATTGCTGCATCGTACTGATCTGCTCTCCTATAAATAGGAGAGCTTAAGTGTGAGGAGTGTGTGTGCAGCAAAGAAGAGCAGAGAGAAAATAGAGAGTGCTGCGTGTGTGCAGAGTGCATCAAAGTGGGTGAGAGAGAGTTTTCTGTAAAATTATTTTCATAGTGAAATTACAGCATCTGTGGACGTAGGCAATTGTCGAACCACGTTAAATTTCGTCCCTCCTTTATTTAGAATCGTCTCTGTGTCAGAACAGCTCCCAACATTTGATTCAATAGAGCTCAGTCTTAAACACTTTGATTCAAAGGTCTATCTGCCCCAGAAAAGAAGAATAAAAATAAAAACATGTATCAGTATTCTATACTCATCCAATTAAAGTTGTTCTGTGACCTCCACTTGTGAGAATGATGAAGATAATAGTAAATTATTTCTATCATATTGCTAAATCACTAATGGTATAAACTTTGCGTCCTCATGTCTGCACAAATTGCTCTATAATCTCTTCCTTTTTTGGGATACATAGCTGCAAATGAAATTGCAAAGGAAATAGCAACAACAGACTGCTTGCAATTTGATTTTGGAACAATTGAAGCTACCACCAACAAATTTGTCAAAACCCCAAGGCAGGAGGCCACGGGCCATGCCTTGACAAGCACCCTCCCATGCTCAGATATCATGTCAAGAGCACTATTGGCATCGCTTGATTTCCCACAGACCGAGCCCTTGGAGAATATTAAGCTATGGTCACCCTCAACTAGACAGTGCACAGTCAACGCGCGTGCAAGCGAGGTTGTCACACCATGCTCAGCACGCGACTAGACTGCATGCACGCCTAGTGTGTGTGCGCAGCGTCACTCATGGGCTAGGCGCACACCCCGCGCGCTGCATGGGCTGTGCACAAACACAAAGCCCATATATGGCCTAGACGCCAACGCAACGTACGCATGCACACCCATGTTTGAATTGACAGTGCGGTTGCCCAGCAAGCTCACGCAGGCTAGCATGCCGCTCAACGCCCTGGCTTTGGCCAGGGCCTTGCTGACCAATGCCCAAGCCCCATGGCCTGGGCCATGCTGATCAACGCCCAGGCCCCATTAGCCTAGGCCATGCAAACCAACCGCCTAGGTCCCACCGGCCTGGTCCACGCAGCAGCCTGCCATGCTCGAGCCCAACACGGTCCAACCCAGCAACTCACTAATGGTGCCTAACCCACACAACCTGGGCTACACATGCAGGGACCAACGACTAGTTAGGGCCAACCCAGCAGGCCAACCTGAAGACCCACACACACAAGCAAGCAGCCCATGCTGTGGGTTCATCTAGGCCACCCATGACCCATTGACAGCATGAGGCCTTAACCAAGAAGCGTGGATCCAGTAACCATTTTCCTTTTGTAATCATTTAATTTGCTTTCTAGTATAAGTAAGGCACTAGGCTATCAGTTGGTTTTTATCTTTAAACAATTGGACGAATTTGGCTTGTAAGCCCCCATGGACACATTGGTGCTTTGTCACTTAAGCTCCATTGGGTGCAAACCATGAATCCCAAAGGAGAAGGCTCACCCTGTGCAATTCGTGAATCAGGGTTACCTATACTTTTCATTGTTTTGCCTTTCATTAATGCATTGTTGAGGTATTTCAGCATTATGATTTGTGTCTATTGCATTGCATTTGCATTTGCTTGCTGATCGTTTTGCACTACTCGAGTGGGGCATCGCATAAGATAGCCACGAGTTGCCATTGAAGGGCATCTGGCCTGCACCAGGCATCCTTGGTCGAATATGGAGCAAGGTCAGGGACAAGCGGACAATTATTGGCCACCATCCAAGCCACTCGCTCAGCCATAGACACTTGTCCAGCCATAACCGCTTTCCTACTTTGTAGGGAGTAACCAACCACACCATAAATTGCTCAGCCACCACCCACTTGGCTAGCCCACAAAAACCACCCATAGCCACGTGTGCTTCACCATCAGAAGACACCTATACTTGACTTGGTCGGCCCACCATCAAGCGACTTCTGTGCTTGACTTGGTCAGCCACCATCAGGAGACACCTGTGTGCTTAACTTGGTCAGGCCACCGACAAGAGACACATATGCTTGACTCAGTCAGCCCAGGCACTTAACTGCCTTATCCCACTCAACCGCTTTAGCCCACTCAGCCACTGTACATGCATGCACGCATGCACAGCCACTAGAATTTCGCCCACCATCATCCTTTGAATATTCATACGAGTTTAGCAAACACCACCCATAACCATCACAGTCAAGCAAGTGGCAAATCACATCGATCATCAAGGCACAAGGAGAGGCACGACAGCTTGATGTCTAGGATCTTGACCGAGGACCCTATCAAAATTCTCAAATGACAAGAAGTTAGGTTTTGGTGGATTTGTGGAGGTTTACAAGATACTAAATTAATCAATATTCATTTATTGACTTTCATCATTTTTTCTTTTTCCAATTTTCTAATAGTTCTCAAAAGAACCATATCTATCAAATTTATTGCATTTCAATATGAACAAATTCAGAATTTTAAAAACCTTTTGAAGTCGGGATTTTATAAATTCTACAATGAAAATTATTCTAAAGCTGTTGGTTGAAGTACCAATATTGGCCGGCTACACTTCCTACTGGACAAGAAATGGCAGTAAAGAGGTTATGGAGAAGCTCTGGACAAGGTGCAGATCAATTTAAGAACGAGGTTGTACTGGCAGCGAAACTTCAACCCAAAAATTTAACAGCGCTATCGGGATTCTGCTTGGAAGGAGAAGAAAAGATACTTGTCTATGAGTTTCTTCCTAATAAAAGCACTATTTTCTATAGAATAATGCTAGAACTTACCGCTGCCAGATTTATTTATTTTTTTTAATGATTAAGAAAAAATGGTTTAATATTATTGTAAATTTTTAATTTTTTTACATATTTAAAAATATTAAAACATGATGTGAAAAAAAAAAAACGAAGATCCCAGAAGCCGGCGGTTGCTCTAGCGGTCTTCTTTTCTATATAGTATGTCGACTGGAACATCTGTCTAACACTTTTAGAGCATCCTCATCCGGATCCTCATCCTCATCCCTATAATTTAACTCAAAATCACCTTTCCTCAAATTTATCCCTAAATTTTATTCATCTTCTAAAAACCTCCCACATCTCATTCCCCATCCCTATCTCTATTCTATTAAATAATATTTCTCTATTCTTTTTTTATTACTTTTTTCTCTCTCTTCCATTTACAATTTTAACTACTAACTCTTTCGTCTTATTATCTTTTTTTTCAAATATCAATTTCTATAAAATTTTTTTACGGTTTTGACTATCAAATACAACATTTTTTAAACCGAAATTCGTATTATAAAAATAATAATTTTTTTTATTTAATTAGTGCATTTTCTAACGTGATGGCCATGTTTTATTATTTAGTATTCTTTATCCGTTTTTTTAATGGTTTTGAACCAAATCACGTATTGAATATAAAATTTCACGTATTTTTGCTAAAAATCTGCATAAAAAACGCAACAATAAGGGAACCACATCCAGCACTTACTTCGTTGATGAATCGCCTCCTGCAAATCTGCTACCGTAGCCTGCAAATTAACACCAAGACATATATATCACAAGCTGCATCCCCTGGACTCCATCGAAAAACGTTAAAACGATGGTGGAAGGAGTGGAAGGAATATAAACACGATAATTAAAAGAAAGTTTTAAAAAAATCGATCTTCCAATTAAATTGGACCCAACACCACATTCTGACCAGATGAATCGAGTGTCTTCGATTTCTTGGGACCCAGAACCGGAAGTATATATCAAATACAGAAGAACATCAACTCACACTAGTTTAGGAATTACAAAGATAACGAACAAGAGAAAAAGAACAGAATCGTACTGAATCGCTGAGCTCAAGGCCACCCTTGATAACTTCTCTACCACTCCGTGAAACGACAGTGACCTTCATCTTTGAGAGCAAAAGAGAGAAGACCCACTCCACAAATACCGCAAGCGACGAAAATTCTTGGATTTGCCAACGACTGCACTAAAAAATGCAGGAGCAAAGAACCAAGGTAACCTATAGGAAACTCGAATGAGATCCCAGAAATGGGGCTAGGACCTAAAAATATCAGTACAATTTATTGCAGAGTTAACACCCACGCTATTTACCTAACCCCAACCCCCAATCTCTCTCATTAACTTTAGGGTACGCGTCCAGTTTCCGGAGCTTGTGAAGGACTTTATCCATGAGCACCGGATCCACACCACACGCCCTCAAGCACCAAACTTCCAACCCACCCCTTCGGACAAAACCCAGAAGAAAAACAAAAACCAATTCGGACAAAACAGGGAAACCCAGAAGAAAAACAAAGCCAAATCAGAGAATAAATAGCACTTACAGTTGAGGAGGGCAGAATCCGGCCGTGCTGCGTTGCGAGGGAGGGGGGGAGGGGGGGGAGAAGAAGACGCGGGCTGGAAGGGCAAACCGTTGGGGCAAGAGAGCGATGCGGATATACAGTGGGTCCTCAAATATGGGGACCTCCGGTAGCACCCCTAATTTTCATCCCCATTTTGGGGAACGGGATGGAGAGGGTTTTTGAGCCAAACCGCATAATTTTTTCCTAAATTATAAAGATAGGGGTGAGATGCAGAATGGGATGGAAATGCTCTTACATCAGTATCCATGTGCATCTGGTCCTCTATTTATTGATTGAAAGTCTCTTTCATCTCGATAAACTTGTAAATCCTAAGAGACAAGGACAACTGGATTGGTCAAAACGTTACTCCCATGTTTTGAATATTTCAACCTATGTTTTTGTTTTTTCTAATCAAATCACCAATATTTCAACGCATGTTGTCTCATCACTCACATGTTTTGAATAGAAACATGGTAATCAGTTGTATGAAGAACCTAAAGATCTCTGTCGGAATACAATTACTTCATATATTTTTATATTATTTTATTAATATTAATAAAGTATTTATTATTATTCTTATTATTATTTATAAAAAATAATATTATATACAATAATAGTAGAGTATATAAGTATTATTTAATTCTTTTAAAAAATAAAATTTATTATTAAAAATTTAATATTTTCACGTAAATCTCTTATTTATTAATTTTTTTTTTTTTTTTAAATTATGCGATACTTACCTTATGCGCGACTGAAAAAAAATATTTCTCTTTACAAATCATATGAAGCCAATATCTGCACGTATTTTACTCTAGCTGTGAAATGGGTCCACGGTGATGCCAGCCATTTTTGAATTATGTTAACCGCAGATTCCTTTGGCAAATACATACATATATAAATAATGTTTAAATAATGTATTAAGTAAATATCTTTTAATAATATTATGAATTTATTTTCAAAAAAATTGTTCAAAGATATAAAAACATATATGAAAAAAAAAATTTATCCATTCGGAAGAATTTGTCTGACCATAAATTGGGTGTATCACGAAGAATAATGATAGTCTTACCACTCTTTTACCACCATTTTATCATTTTTTTTAATTTTTTAATTTTTAAAATTTTTTTTTACTTAATGATTAAGAAAGTGATTATTAATAAAATTGTATATTTTTTTAATTTTTTTAATAATTAAATATATTTAAAAAATACTTAAAAGGAAGTAAAGAAAAAATAAATGCATTACAAAGAAAAAATATAGTTGCAAGCATAATTGTGCACTAATCTGTGCATCAATGTGATGTGATTAGTCAAAAAGTAGATTTTATTAAAAACAATGTTAATTTAAATTTTAAATATGAATGAATCAGTATTGATACACAAATTAGTACGCGAGTGTGTTTGTATATAGCAAAATTCCATTACAAATGATAAAATAGTGGTAGAAGAATGGTAACTGTACCATCTCCTTATCACGAATCTCTATACTGTATATATACACTGCTTTCCTCGGACGCAGTGTATACATACACTGAAATCTGAATTATGAACCAAGTTCTAGACGATCGAGACCCGAAGAAAAGTACACTCCTTGAAATACAGGGTAAGTTCCCGGCTGCCTCCGAGAAAATGCCTAGGCAAAATGTTCGTACTTCGTACGCTTCAATGCTTCATGGGAGATATGAGAGAGTGAGAGAGACGTCATTGTCCATCAACGATATCACGATATCTTATCTCCTATCCCACGAGGATGTCCTTCTTTTTCTTATTATTATTGAAATTTAATTTTTCAGTTAAATAATTTAGTTTTTAATTTCTGATTCCACCTTGTCGGCTTTGCCACGGAAGAGTGAGATATCGACGGATGTTTAGAAATATATTTCATTTTATGTCATTCATTTTATTTTATTTTTAATTATTATTTAAATATAAATAATTTTAAATTAATTATTATAATTTTTTAAATTAATTATTATAATTTTTTAAATTTTTAAATAAAAATAAAAAATAATACAATTTTTTTAAAATAAAAATAATAAAAAGTTTGGCTCGCCCTTCAGTGCCTTCACCAGCTTTGTTGACTGCGTCAAGAAGACCCCAATTCCCGAAGGTAAAATGTCTTGCGTTTTCACCACTCAATTCCAGGATTTGGCTTATAGAGATATTTTTATAATTTTAAAAAATTTTAAAATAAAATTATTTAGGCTATATTGCAGTCAGGCTATATTTAGCATTGCCCTGCGTATACCTATTCTGTTTCCTGGTCGATTACACAATACGTAGTACGTACCGCAAATCTTGCACAACTTCAAAGTGGAAGAGATTCTTTCATCAAAATGATTCCCTTCAATCCTTTCTTTCTTTCCGTCGTGTTACTTCTCATGCTTGGCTCCCTCAGCCTGACCACACATGCCGCCGACCCAGTTTCTCTCTACCACTTCTGTCAAAACACTACCTTCTCCCAAAAATAGCCTCTACAATTCCAGTCTCAACTCCCTCCTCTCTTCCCTCTCCTCCAACGCCAGCCGCAACATCGAATTCTACAACACCACCTCCGGCCAGAACACCTTCGACACTCTCTATGGCCTCTTCCTCTGCCGAGGCGATGTCAATTCCCAAATGTGCCGAGCATGCGTGGCTGCCGCGACCAAAGAGCTCGCCGCTAAATGTTCAAGGGAGAAGGTTGCTGTTATTTGGTATGACGAGTGCATGATTCGCTACTCCAACGAGTCTATCTTTTCCAACGTGGCCGTAAGGCCCAGGATTCATCTATTCATCGATATAACCGGCTGGTAAGCATGAAGTTGACTGACTTGGCAAGTAGGGCCTCGAACTTTCCAATCGGAGACAAAAAATTTGGAACCAATCAAACGAAATTTTCCGAGTCTCAAAATCTGTACAGCCTTGTACAGTGCACGCCGGACCTGTCTAGCAGCGATTGCAGCTGGTGTCTGATGCAGACAGTTATCGGCCGTCTTCCGATATGTTGTGATGGGAAGCGAGGGGGAAGGGTTCTGTTTCCTAGTTGTAACGTTAGGTACGAATTGTACCCATTTTACACGGATGCATCTACGGCGCCCCCTCCTGCGCCAGGGCCTGCATCTCCGACTCCACCTACTGGCTCTGCACCTGGATCAAAAGGTAAAGTGGAGAACCAGTTTGGCTGCTTTTCATTCTCCTATCATTATTAGATAAATGCTCCAGCAAAGAAACTCAACGAAACTTGCAACAAAACTAGACTTATAAAGCAGGCTTCGTTTGAACGTTGAGTTAAATTATTTATGAATAATAATAGATTGAGTAGTTAAAGGGAGTTATATGAAAATCATTTAAAATGAATTTAGATGTGTTTAAATATTAAGATAAGTTTAATATTATTTATAAAAAATTGAAAAATGTTATGGGTCTCATGTATTAAAATGTGTTGAATTGAAAAGGGTTATGAGTCTTATCATGTATAAGGGAGTTTTGAGTTTAGATGAGTTTAATAATTTGAGAGTTAGATGTTTAGATGTTAGACGTAGCTTAAAATTAAATTGAATTGAGTTGATCTCAACTGAGTCTTGCAATTAAATGGAGCCTTAATCTGATACAGTAAGGTGCGGTTCGATAGTGAGTTGAGAAAGATGAATTAAGATAAAAGTTAAAAATTAAATAAAATATTGTTAAAATATTATTTTTAAGATTATTATTATTTTAAAATTTAAAAAAGTTGAATTATTTAATATATTTTGTGTGAGAATTTTAAAAAATTATAATAATAAAATGAGATGAAATGAAAAACTTTTTATATTCAAACAAAGCCTAAGTTGATGAATAATGATATGCTTATTACCTCGTATTATTTATTTACTATTTCTTTTGTATTTTAATTTTTGTATTTTTGTATTTAATGATTAAGAAAGTGACTTTTACTGAAGTTATATATATATTTTTTAATTTTTTCTTAATTATTAAGGAGGATAAAAAAATACTTAAAAAAATTTAAATACACTATAGAATAATAAATAGATAGTAAAAGATAATAAGCTTATCTTTATTTATTTGTTTTTTGTTTTCTTGTTTTACAGATAAAATGAGATGAGTTAGGATTAAAGTTGAGAGTTGAATAAAATATTATTAGAATATATTTTTTTAATATCATTTTTATTTTAAAATTTTAAAAAATTATAATAATGAGATGAGAGAAATTGAAATAATTTGTGAAAATAAATAGGCCTAAATGTCTAAAATATTACAAATCAAGAAAAAAAAGGAACCTAAGCCGATAGGAACACCGTGTATCACACTATCACTCTCTCCTAGCTAAATAAAAAATAGCCCAAAATAAAAGCCCATTATCACTATTTACATTAAAAGCTCATTTATTTTTGCGCAGAAAAATAAGTATAAATTCTTTAAAATATAGGAAAATTGGGTACAAACGTGGAAGTCATGCCTAGCTTGTTGGGTCGCAATTATGAGTGATGAACTACCTGATAATGCAGGTATAAAAAAGACAGAGAAAAAGGTAGAATCATGGTATAAACATTCATTTATTAATTCCCTCCTGCCTAAAAACTAAAAACCGAGTGGCTTCACAAATTTTTTAAGCTGGTCCTTCTCTTCTCGGTTGAGAGAGTAAGGTGGTAGTTCGATTATTTTCTCAGCCTAGTCCTAAGTTTTGTGCATGGCAATGGAGCACGATGATTTTTAAGGAGACGAGAGGGTTTCCATCTCACGGAATGTGAAAATAAAAGTGATGCGGATAGTAGATGATACTGTTAGAGATTCAAATGTTGGAGGAGAACATTGTTTGATGGTGTTACTTATTTTAGATGAAGGTTTTAGCAGAGAAGCTTTTAAAGCTACTATGTCCAAAGTTTGGAAGTTGGATCGATGGGTGGTTTTCAATGAAGTTGGTGATAGTCGTTTTATCATATATTTTTAGGAGCAATCTGATAAAGACAAAGTTTGTATGGTAGGCCATGGTTCTTTGATCGTGCTCTTATAGCGCTCCAGACTTTTGATGGTGGCATGGCTACTATAAAGGATATCCCTTTTTCTCATGAACCGTTTTGGGTGCAAATTCATAATCTGCCATTGGCATCAATGTCTCAAGAGATTGGGATGCAAATTGGCAGGAAAATTGGGGTAATGCATGAAGTGGATGTAAATAAGGAAGGCTTGGGATAGGGAAAGTGCCTTCGAATTCATGTGGATGTAGACATGACAAAGCCTCTACTTTGGGGTAGAATGCTAAGTATAGGTTGAAACAAAGTCTGGCTTCCTTTCAAATATGAAAGATTGCAAAATTTTTGTCGGACTACTTGATGACAATGGTCATTCAAGTGTAGAAAAACCTAACCTCTATGGGACAACTTGATAACATTACAGTTTTCTGATTAACCGTTGGCCATCAGCTTCATTAGAGTGTAGACTATCTAAGGAGGTTTGGAGTGAAAAAGAGAGGGGGGGGGGGGGGGGGGGGGGGGAGAATTTCTCACTTAAAAGTCTTTAGTTGTATTTCTTAGGTTCAGATTGATTCTGATGCTCACAGCAAGCTCGATGCCAAATCAAGAAATTGTTTCTTTATCAGCTATGAGGATAAGTCATTTGGCTACCACTTTTCAGATGATTAGATGTAGAAAACCATCAAGAGTAGGAACACAATTGTTAATGAAAAAGCCATGTACAAGGATAAGTCTAGTGCAGCAATATATACTGCAGATGCAGCTTCTCACCAGTCTATGTTTTTAAGCCTGGATGAACTTCTTGTGATCCCAGTGCAAAGCAAAAGTATGAGTGACAGGGAGAGTGAGCCTAATGCATGCATTCCTATTGTTCTGTAGTTAGATACAAAGTTGTCTACACCTATAGTTGCTATTGGTAGGTCTTCCAAGGCTACCAGACCTCCATAGCTGTTTTTATCCACCTTGAATTATATTCTGTTGATTGATGGTGGTGAGTAGTAAAGTTATAATGAAACCTTTCAAGATGATATTTCGAGCAAGTGGAAGTAAGCAATGAAAGATAAGATGGGCTCTTTGTTATGGAATCAGACATATAAGCTAATTGAACTTCTAGCAGGGAAGAAGGTTTTGCACAACAAGTGGGTATATCGGTTGAAAATTGAGCATGATGACAACGAAAGCCAAAAGGTATAAAGCGAGACTTGTTATGAAAGGGTTTCGGCAGAAGAGAGACATTGACTACTCTGAAATTTTCTCTCCAAGTGTGAAAATCACAACTATCATATTAGTACTATGAAAACAACATTTCTCGATAGTGATTTGGAAGAAGACAACTATATGTATAAGCTAGAGGGGTCCTTTATTGTTTGCAAACTAAAGAAGAGCTTGTATGGCATGAAACAAGCTCCTAAGCAGTGGTACAAGAAGTTTGACAATTTCATGTGCAGTTCAGGGTACACCAGATGTCACCATTGTCGTTATGTTAGGTATTCTGATGACTCTTGTATTATTCTATTGTTGTATGTGGATGTTATGCTCATTGCAGAGTCTAGTATTGAAGAGATCAACAATCTGAATAAGTAGCTGTCAAAACAGTTTGCACTGAAGGATTTTGTAGCTGCAAAGCAATTCCTTGGAATGAGAATTATCAGAGACAAAGTCAAAGGCACATTGAGGCATATGGAGTATGTTAAAAGAGTCATCAACAAGTTCACTATGGACAAAGGCAAACCAGTGGCTACACATTTGGGAAGTTATTTTAGACTTACGAAGGATTAGTCGCCAAAGTTAGAGGAGGTACTTGAAAAATATGAGTCAGGTACCCTATGC
Source organism: Carya illinoinensis (assembly GCF_018687715.1). Classification (NCBI taxonomy): domain Eukaryota; kingdom Viridiplantae; phylum Streptophyta; class Magnoliopsida; order Fagales; family Juglandaceae; genus Carya; species Carya illinoinensis. The sequence continues at coordinate 9,237,485 of NC_056760.1, read as the reverse complement.
TTAGCTAATGGTTCTCTTATCTATGCTATGGTCTATACGAGACTAGACATTGCTCATGTAGTGAAAGTTGTGAGTAGGTACATGAGTAATCTAGGAAAGCTGCACTAGAAGGTAGTAAAATGGATTTTGAGGTATTTGTAGGGTTATTTAGATATGTGTCTTTGCTTTACTGGAGTAGGTATAAAACTACATGGTTATGTTAATGATGATTTAGCTAGTGACGCTAACAATCGGAGAGTTGTGTGTTGGGGTTCCAATTTGCAAATGACTGTTGTGTTGTCTACCACAAAAGCCGAGTATGTTGTTGCATATGAAGTCTCAAAGGAGATGATTTGGTTACAGAGTTTTTTGGAGGAGTTGGCTAAGAACTAAGAACAATGAGGATGGTACTCTCTACATTGACAGTTAGAGTGCCATATTCTTGCCAAGAATACAGCATTTCATTCCAGGGCCAATATGTATTTAGATTAGATATCAAGTTATTTGATCTCTTCTTGATGATGACTAGTAGATACTTGGGGAGATCTGTGGAATACGTTAACTAAGGGTGTTTCAATTGGTCTTCTAGCTTGAAGATAGGAGCTACGAGCTGCTAAGTTGGAGATTTCAGTTTTGGAGGCAGATGATTGATACATGTGGTTGTACCGATCTCCAAGTGGGGGAATTGTTGGGTTTTTTGTGTAGAACTTGGTATTTGGCTTGTCAGGGAGTCGAGCAAATGCAAGATAGAAAGTCTACTGGGCTAGTCACTTAAGTGAACTTCAAATAGAGAGTTTGCTCGACATTTAGCTCAAACGAATTTCAGATAGAGAGTTTGCTCGACATTTAGCTCAAACGAATTTCAGATAGAGAGTTCACTCGATACTCGCTTGAGCGAAATAATTGATAATTGTTTTGATTTGGATTTCTCCCTCCGCACGCGCACGGACACACACACACACACACACACACACACACACACACATATATATATTGTAATTCTGCATGGCTACATAGAGTGAACAATAGTTCCGCACAGTGTATTTTGACTTTTAAGAGAATAAAAATCATTTGTAGTTTCGTGGATATAGGCACGTTGCTTAATCACAAAATTTTGTGTTCATGTTCTTGATTCTCTTTTTTCTTTATTTTCTGTCTTATCGTTCTCAACATTTGCAACTTTTAAATCATCATTAATCTCAAAAATTCAAGCTGATGAGAAGAGATATGAGAAATTTATCTTTTAGCAACCTATCTCACCTCCTCCCATAAAAGTATAATAAATTTATAATCCTCATATATCCCGCATAGATGAAATCATAATTACTTTTATTGTGTTAGCGTAGGTGCTGTCCTTACTCTTTATGTTGCACGTGATAAGTTGTGATTTGAGAGATAAATTTGACCTTTTCAAGATTTGTAGTTGGCTTGGCTTTCAAAAACAGCGTGCTTTTGGTTTTCGCAGGTACTATGATAAACACCACAACTCGATCTGTCGTCGTCATTGTTGTGCCCACTCTTGTTGTTATCATACTGGCCGTCATCAGTATTACTTATTTTTTTTTAAGAGGGAGGAAACGCAAGGATCATTTTGAAAGTAAGTACAACATAGTTCTTGTATTCTTTTTTTTTTTCTTTTTTTAGATTTTGAAGGCTATTTTCATATATTATATAACAGTTACGAAATTCTTGACTTTCTTTTTGCACTTGGGTAACAGTACTGGGTAACACTGGGTTTCAGGAAAAATAAATTATTTTTTTCTAGTGAATGCTTCCACTGTCTCGAATTTGTTACTAGAGATACGAACCCACAAATCAAATTAGATGCCATACCTTGTTGTATGCTTTCATATTGAGCAAATTAATAAATCATTCGAATATGTATCAACTCGGTGGTTCCTTCTCTTTTCTGAAGCCATGGATGAAATGGGAGACATGGAATCCTTGCAATTCAATTTCGACGTTATTAGAGCTGCCACATGCGACTTTTCTGATGCAAATAAGGCTGGAAAAGGTGGATTTGGGCCCGTTTATAAGGTATGAAAACAGTACGGTATAAAAAGTATTACCAAGCATCTATTGTCAAAATATGTCATACCATTGTATTTATTTCCTGAAAATTGGTTCGAATTCTTTCATTTGTGCCTTATTCTCTCACTATTCAGGGTAAGCTTTCCAATGGACAAGAGATAGCAGTAAAAAGACTATCGAAAAACTCTAGACAAGGAGATTTGGAATTTAAGAATGAGGTTGTATTAGTGGACAAGCTCCAACACCGGAATTTAGTTAGGCTCCTTGGATTTTGCTTGGAAGGGAATGAACGTCTTCTTGTGTATGAGTTCGTTCCAAACAGAAGCCTTGATCACTATATATTTGGTACCACTGCATTCTATGTTTACATTCATGCGATGAAGATTATTTCATTCATTTCCCTAAAAAATCATAAATTTTAAATATTTGATTGAGTACGATTTCATGCATATGTAGATCCCAAGAAAATTGCAAATCTAGATTGGGAGAGTCGATATAAAATTATAAAAGGCATTGCTCGAGGGCTTTTATACCTTCACGAGGATTCTCGACTTTGGATTATTCAGCGTGACCTCGAAGCTGCTAACGTTCTATTAGATATAGAAATGAATGCTAAGATTTCAGATTTTGGCATGGCAAGGATGTGTGTACTGGATCAGACTGAAGGCAGTACAAACAGAATTGTGGGGACCTAGTAAGTTTATAAACATATCCAAATAGGTTAGAGCTAAGGACTACAATTTTTCATTTTCTATTAGAAATCAAATCGATTAAAAATAATAATCAAAGCTCTACTGCCTTCAAATTGAAGTTGAGTTTATTAATATTGATATGCAATGCAGTGGATATTAATATTAATATTGATATGCAGTGGATATATGGCATCGGAATATGCAATGCTTGGGCAATTCTCCATCAAGTCAGACGTCTTTAGTTTTGGTGTGTTGATGCTGGAGATTGTAAGTGGTCAAAAAATTACATCTTTCCATGAAGGGGAGAACAAAGAGTATCTTCTAAGCTATGTGAGTGTATACATAAATTATCAGACCCCTGTTCTTTGTTAAAATGAAAATCAGCAATATTCTACACTATTTTCTTTGACATGTATGCATGAATTAATGTATAATTTCAAGCTTGGAAAAACTCGAGAGAGGGGACAGTTGCGAATCTCATAGATCTCACATTGAGAAGTGGTCCATTGAGTGAAATGATACGATGTATTCACATTGGATTGCTGTGTGTTCAAGCAAATGTTGCCGACAAGCTAGACATGGCTTCAGTTGTTCTCATGCTTAATAGCAATTTCATCGCTCTCCCTTTGCCCACACAACCAGCAAGTTTTGTGCAAAATGAGATTTCATTGGCTACATCAATGAAACTGGACACTGATTGTAGGCTGGTGAGTCAGAACGAGGTTTCGATTACCGAGTTAGATCCTAGGTAGTGATTTGTGAGTGTGATCATGGTGTATGTGTTTTTGTGCAAATTTCACTAACTATTATATATGATTCATTTGATGCTTTAAGGTTGTAGTCTTCTCTGACTCCTGATTCAATAGCTATGATTCATGATCTTATGTGCTTGCACCAAGAACCTAAATATCCAACCAATATACAAAGAATGTAAGTCAAAATCACAAATCATTTTCTCCTCCAACGAAAAAGAAATTTTCATAGCTTCAGTACAAGAAAGAAACCACACACTGATCAAGATGTTGATCTCCGTCAAAGCCTAAGACTATAGACTTGCTCATATTCTGAAATTACCTAATAATTAACAGCCTTTTATGTATCTCTTAGTACGAATACAACTGATGCAAGGTAATATTTGAAGAGCATTTGCTCAAGTATGATACATGCCTATTCAAGTTACAACGTCATGTCAATTGTTTTTGTTAAGGGAGGGAGTGCTGTCAGTACTTTTGTGATTTGGGAAAAACAAAAATTAAGTACCTGTCAATCGAACAAATTTATAATTTGATGTTGACATTGCAAATCGAGCATTAATATACGTATAGGATAATATAAGATATGTATTTCGCTTAATTATTATCAACTGCATCCACTGATTATTATTATTAATTAAGATATGTATAATACATAATGTAGATCTTGAACTTGTACAAATTATTATTATTATTATTTTGTTGAAATGAAATGATTGGTTTCCTTGTTTTATACATTTTATATTCTCCCTTTTCTTATAACACTACAACAAAAAACATTTTTTGGGACGAAAATTTTCGTCCCAAAATATATAGATTTCGTTCCGAAAGATTTTTTGGGACGAAAAAATTTTGTCCCAAGGTCGTCCCAACATCACTATCCCAGAAGATATATTGGGACGAAAATCACAATTTCGTCCCAAAATATATCTTTTGGAACGATTTTGAAATTGACCGTTCGATACCGTTCGAACGATGGATGTTTTTGTCACGGTTTAAATTCGTTCTAGAATAGCGTTCGAATGCTTCTCATATAACGTTCGAACGTTAACGTCTCTTTTGAACGGTTATCAAGATACGTTCAAACGCTCAGTAGAAATACGTTCGAACGTTAAATGAGACGGTCGAACGGTATAAGAGTTCGAACGGTGATGATCAATGTTCGAACGATATTGTAATGTCATGCGTTTGAGCGGTTTTTTGAGCATCTGGTATCGTTCGAACGGTTTGCGCATTGTTGTTTGAACGGTACATTATCGTTTGAACGGCATGCCCATTAATGTTCGAACGTGACTCGGTCGTTCGAACGGATATTATTTTTATTAAAACCAATAATTATAAAAAAACTAAATACACATCCATATTATTTGAAAAACATAAATTAGGAACTGTTTAATTACTCACAAAAGTTTTATAATAAGTGCGAAGAAATAAATAACCATAAAACTAGCATTGTTCATACATAATAAGATAATGTCATAAGCTAGACGTAAAAAACCATCAGTTGGTTGGAGGCCTGTACTGTTGCATAAGCTGTTGCATTTGGAGTTGCATATCTCTCCTGAACTGTGCTTGTTCTTCTTCATGTTGTTTGAGGCGCATCTCCATGTCTCCTTGTCTCGCCAATTGAGCCTCTAACTCTTGTTGTTTTGCAACCAATTCTTCAATTCTACGATTCGCATTCTCTTGAGCTATAGAGGCGGACCCGGAAGAAGAGGAAGAGGGAGAAGGTTTTACACAGCGACCCAAACCCCTCAAATATCCTGAACGTTCACCCAGAACTTGTGTAAAAATCTCAACATCTGTATTTGAGGAATTTTGATCTGACGCAGATTCAGCACGCAGGGCAACCATTTTATCCTACACATAAGATAAAGAGTTAATATCATCATAAATATTCAAATATATTTATTTAAAACAAATTATAATACTTACATAATTTTCACGGGCATCAGGATGACTCCACTCTCCATTACGATTAGTATGTGATGCAGCATATAATTTTGTCAGATCATAATTGGCATCTGAATCTTGCTATAATAAAGATTTGTTAAGATATAAAGTCATTATGATTGATATATTCAGTTAACTATATACAAATGAAAGAATAGCAATACCAATTTTTTAGAGAGGCGGTGGAAAGATCTTGAGCCTGCATGATGAGTAATCTTCAATTTTGATCTATTTGTTTTGTTTATAGAACTTCGCTCCTACATAAGAATTGAAAATATTAGAAAGCGAAATTAAAAATAGGACTAAAATAATTAAATTAATTATACCTTATATGATGGATCCTCAAACATGTCACAAAGTTTTTCCCAATCAGAAGGTTGCACATCTTGAAAAGGATGTTGGCGTGCTTCTTCACTATTCTCAAACTTATTATAATGCTCATGACACCTCGCCTTATACTTGCGGAATGCATTACTCATAAGCTCTTCCACCGTTTTACACTCCTCTCTCCGACCAAAATTTAATTCGAAATCATCCTTACAGAAAAAAGTTTGGACAAAAATATTATCATTTATAATATTCTAACTTTAAAGTAAAATAAAATTATAAGTCCAATTAAATTTCATTTATTAAACATTACCAAACAACGCTTCTTGATAAGGTCCTTAACATCTTGGGGGACTTTCTTCCATGAACTTGTTGCCAAAAGTGCATAAGTTCGTGTAAGAGCACCCACATGCGATGCAAGCCAAGCTGCTGGTTGTCCTTCGCCTCCGGTATGTTCATCAAGAATGTTAACTTTGATCTTACCCACCTTACGATATTTTTCCAACGTCACGCCTCTCGTAGTGCCTCGACCTTGACGAGATTGTACTGTGAAGTCATCATGATATATAACATTATAATCAATTTTCTATTATAATCTTAATTAATAACTTTTATGACTATTAGAATTTTACCTTGTTCTGTAGAGTCAATCTCTAATGGTGAGTCTGAAGGAGAGCTAGGAACAGGTGGAGATGGGTTGCGCACTTCCTTTCTCTTCGGAGGCATAATTTCAAAAGACTGATACAATATTCATTAAGTAAAATAGTGTTCATCATCACGTAATGTGAAAATATAATTCGTCAATCACTATCTGTATCAGTATCATTTGACAATTCAGTCTCATCTTCTGTAGATACTTCAGATGAATCAACACTTTGCTCAAGTGTCGCATCAACAATTTCAGCCTCAATATCTTCTCTATTCAATGGAATCATCTCATACTGGCTCAAATCCACAAACAAATTAAAGACGGGCTGACTCTCTTGGTATGCTTCTTGAGTAGAGGCATCATCTTCTTCTTCATCTCGCCCTTCTGCCTGAGGGATAACATCATATATATTTCTTGGAGCATATTTTTGTACTACTCGCCATTGAGTTCCCAACTTCGGGTCATCTAAGTAGAATACTTGAGATGCTTGATAAGCTAAAATAAATGGATCATCCTCGTACCATTTTCTTGATGTATTAATACTCAAGAAATATTCATCATCACGGACTCCAGTTCGAGGATTGCTTAAATCCCACCAATCACACTTAAACAGATACACTGCAAGCTCCCCCAAATATTTCATTCCAATTATATCAACAATCACTCCATAGAAATCAATATTTTCTCCATCATGACTTCCCTCAACTAGTACACCACTATTTTGTGTTTTCCTATAATGATCTCGATCTATTGTGTGATACCTACTACCACGAGAAATACATGCAGAATATCTTGTAGCCCGTCTCGATGGGCCACGCGCTAATGCATACAATTCATCTGATATATCGTTTGGATTATTGGCATGCATTTGTACAACCTACATATTAAGTAAAACGTCTATTATATCAATAAAAAAAACAATCAATATTTTCTATTTGTATTAAATGAAGTGTCGCATATGTAATGTCATTACCCGTTGTTCAAACCATCTCGGAAACTCCTCTTCATGTTTCCGGTCTATATCATTTACTCCTAGTTCCTTGAGCATGTTAATATGATCACTGAAATTGATGATTACTACATGTATTTTATATTATTAGAATTTTGCGAAAGTAAATGAGCGAATACTAAATTAAGAAAAGATTAATACTTACTTCAAGTAAATCTCTATTTCAGGGCAATTGTTCAGCACGTACCACTGAGCTTTCTCAAACTCTCTTCCACATAAGTCATAACCACGCACTGCACCAAGTGGACGTACTTGTTGGGAAAACACAGAAAACACATTTCGTTGTCTTGCTCTGTCAACGTCAAAGTTTCTTTCTGGCCGATCAAACCTAGTGTCAACTCCGTGGAAATATTTGGAACAGAAGGTATGCCACTCATCATCAATATATGCTTCTGCAATTGATCCTTCTGGGCGAGCTTTATTACCAACTGTTCATTTCAACTTCCCAAGAAATCGTTCAATGGGATACATCCATCTATACTGAACTGGTCCTGCAAGTCGAGCCTCACGTGGCAAATGGACGGCCAGGTGAACCATGACATCGAAAAATGACGGTGGGTAAATACTTTCTAGCTTACACAATATGATGGGAATTTCCCGTTCCATTCGATCCAAAGCTTCTACATTTAATGTCCGTGCACATAAGTCTTTGAAAAATAAACCCAACTCAGTCAAAGCCACGCGCACGTCTTTAGTCAAGTACCCACGTATACCAATAGGCAAGATACGCTGCAAAAGGACATGACAATCATGACTTTTTAACCCAGTTATTTTCCAGTCATTTGTTCGCACACACCTTGTCAAATTCGAGGCATAACCATCCGGTAATTTAATTTTCATTATCCACTCACAAAAAGTAGCCCTTTCATTCCTTGACAATGTATACCACCCAATCGGCATGTAAACGGACGAACCATTTTCTTGCAACTGCATTTCCGGTCTTATTCCCAACCGCTTCAAATCCTTCCTTGAGTTTAATGTATCCTTCGTTTTTCCTTCGATTGACATCAATGTTCCCAATACGGATTCGCATATATTTTTTTCAATATGCATAACATCAAGACTGTGCCGTAATTTTAACTTTGACCAGTATGGAAGATCAAAAAATATACTCTTCTTAGTCCAATTCAACTCAGATGTAGCTCGTTTTCTCTTTCGTTGTTTTTTACCAAATTCATTACAACCAACATCTACAAATTGTGCAAGTAAATATTCACCAGACAAATATGATGGAGGTTGGCCCCATTCAACAGTACCATCAAACATTTGTGAATTTCCCCGCCATCTATGATCACCAGGTAGAAATCGACGATGACCCATGAAACATAATTTTCTCCCGTAAGTGAGCCATTCAGATTTAGTATGTTTGTTACAAGTTGGACATGCCATTTTCCCCTTAGTACTCCAACCTGACAAGTTTCCATATGCTGGAAAATCATTTATTGTCCATAAAACGGCAGCATGCATCTTGAACGACTTGCATGTTGATGAATCAAATGTGACAACCCCATTCTCCCACAAATCTTTCAATTCTACAATCAATGGCTGTAAGTGTATGTCTATATCATTTCCCGGCGATCTCGGACCTGGAATGAGCAAACTCATCATGAAATATGGATCTTTCATACACTTCCACGGTGGTAGATTATACGGCATAAGTACGACTGGCCAAGTACTGTGACTAGTACTCATGTTCCCAAACGGATTAAATCCATCTGTTGCCAACCCAAGTCTCACATTACGTGGTTCTTCTGCAAACCATGTATGCTCCTTATCAAATTCCTTCCACACTTGAGAGTCAGCAGGATGTGATAAAATATCATCGTTTCTAACTCTGGCTGATGAGTGCCATATCATGTCTGCAGCTGTTACACGTGACATATATAATCGTTGTAATCTAGGTGTCAATGGAAAGTGGCGTACTACCTTTTGCAGCACATTTTGTTTGTCAGATGTCCATCTTGACTCGTGGCATATGGGACATTCGTTCAACTGCTCATTCTCTTGCCAAAATAATATGCAGTCATTCTTACATGCATGTATTACGTTGTAATCAAATCCAAGTCCTCGTTTCAATTTTTTTGCTTCATAGAAGTTACGAGGAAGTGTATTATCTGATGGCAGTGCCTCCTTAAACAACTCAAGTAACATATTGACAGCCTTAATTGATAATCGGCACATTGATTTTATGTGTAGCAGTCTTATGGTAAATGACAACTTACTGTGTCTTCTGCATCCTGGATATAGCTCACGTTGTGACTCATTCCACAATCGTGCAAAAGTATTATGACCCCCATCATTTGAACTTGATGTGTCCGTGCCACCTTCATTCATAAACATTCCCGCACCGATGTCACCTAACATTTCTTCCATATCCTCATCATACTCATCTCCAACAACATCTGGTTGTACATCTTCATCGATAGCTTCTTCTTCAAGTGGAGCATCGAATGAAGTTGGATATGGTTCCCCGTGTAAGACCCAATCAGTATAACCCTTGTCAATACCTTTTACAAACAGATGCTCTCTCACCAAGTCTATCTTATGAGAGCGCAAATTCCTACATTCTTTACATGGGCATCTAATACGTCCATCACTATCACATGTACCCAATGCAAACTCTAAGAATTTCTTAACACCTTCAGCATATACGTTGTAATTCTGACCCAAACGATCGCTAACTCGCATCCAACTCTTATCCATGCTGACTATCTTCATTATAAACAATCACGTGTGCATCAACAAACAAGCAAGCGCAAATTCAATCAAGGAGTATGCCACCTTACACCGGGTAGTTGGTCCTATCCCATTCGGAATTGTAAGATCATAGTCGCAAACCTATCCTCTATAATCTGTCACGCCCAACAAAATTTCGGCAGCATCTCCCCATAGTTCTCCAAATATGCTCGTCTGGTTGTGTGCACCGACTTATCCATCGTCGATACAACATCACCGAAACTGCATATCCAGAGAACAAGGGATAAATCTGCCAAAATCTTAATGCTGGACGTATAACAGATATAGATCGATAGTTTGCGAGAATGATCTTACAATTCCAAACTGTCCACTCTGGACAATTCAAGAGTTATCAATCTTTCAATTAAGGCGGATTGATAACTCTCGAACGGGTCTAAGGCTAATATTGATGAACAAGCAATATAAGATATACCAATATTTAACATGTATCAAACAAATAATTCAACATCATAAATAATTAAGTTTTGTAATAAATCTTAGATGATCTGTAATTTAATTCATTCTCATTTGATTATTTGAATCTTTTAAGTATTTAAGTATTATTAAATGTAGATTATAATTAATTAATTTTTAATTACACTCCTACATTTAAAATGATAATTATTTTAACACTGCCCAAGAAATCGTTCAAACGGTGCTCGTCACCGTTCGATCTAATATATTACGTTCGAACGGAACACGAATACCGTTCGAACCATTCGGAATACCGTTCGAACGGAACACGAATACCGTTCGAACGGATTACTTCCAGAAATCACTCGTCTTCAACCTCCAAAAACCCCAACATTTACAGTCCATATTACATCAAAAGATAGCAAACTATATGACGAACTCATGTAAGCAAACGAAAACACTTATATAAAAACTAAAATGAGGTCAAATTTAAGGAGAATACCTGATTTGGAGAGATAAAGTGGAAAATCCACCAAACGGTAAAAACTCTTCACCAAACGGTAAAAACAACCTCTTAATCCGAAAATATAAGAGATTGATAGGAGTTAGTAATATTTGAGGGCTAGATTGAAGAATAATGGCGTTGGTTGGAAGAAAATGAGCATGGGAGTGATATTGAGTCGACTGGAACGAGTTCGAGATTGTGAGGTTCTGTCGTGTAAATGTAGAACAAAAACGTTCGAACGGTTGTTTAATGACCGTTCGAACGTCAAATCGACTAGCGGGAAAAATTTCCCCCGCTAATTTAACGTTCGAACGTGCAAATTGGCGTTCGAACGTTTTTGTTAAACGTTGGAACGGTTATATTAGACCGTTCAAACGTCAAATCGATTAGCGGGAAACATTTCCCCCCCTAATTTAACGTTCGAACGTTAATATATACGTTCGAACGTATTATTAAACGTTTGAATGCCAATAGTAAACCGTTCAAACGTTTAAGTTATATTGTTGCATAAAGTATTTTTTTTGCACTATACCTTTAAATATAATAATTTCTAAATGTACTATAGTTTAGAGCCATAGTAATATAACTATATAATATATAATCAAACATATATTATATAGTTTAGTAACATATATAGTATAAAATATCATATTACATCTAATATTATAGTCAAGTACTACATATATTAACCTATTATATATAACATATATATGGTATCATAGCATAGGGTTATATGTATCACATGCATATATATATAATGTTTATTTCTATAATATTAATAGTAGATATTTAATAATAGAATATCTACTATTAATATATATAGTGTCATCTATACTAGTATATATATGTGATACTAGTTAATATCACATATAATATATATGTTATATAAATACATGAACATAGCTTCATGTATATAGTAGTCTATATTATATTAATTATACTATATAATATAACTTATACTATATACTATATAATATTCAATAGTATAATATATTTTAGTACTAAATATAATATAATATATACTATATATATAAAAAAATTATATATATAATACATAGTGTTTAATAATATATAAGTGCATTAAATATATTGCATTTAATATATTTAACAATTAAAATATATTATAATTGAATTAATTATTATATTTAATATAATTAATACCGAATATTGCATTTAAATATTATTTATTATCATGAAAACCGATTAATTAGGGATGGATATTAATATTCAGTTAATGCGTTCGAACGGTATAACTTACTGTTCGAACGGCACTGCATATATAAGCCCATCCCGACGTCATTTTCACGCATTTCCTCCTTTCTAAGCCTCCAAACCGTCGATCTCCGCCGTTGAACGCCGTCTTCGCCGCCGTCAACAGTGCCCACTCGAAGCCCCTACCTCTAACAACCGGTATTTTTCATTTTTAAAGCATTTTACCGTTTAGATTTAGGTTTTTGATAGATTAATTGTTTAAGTTAGGGTAAACTGATTTATACATCAAAATAATCGGTAGATTTGCATAAATCCATGTTAGGAACGTTTATTTAGGTTTCTATTGCATTTATTTTGGTGTAAAATCCAGGGAATCGAAGGATTCCATGGATTTCAATGGCCGAGTCGACTCGGCCTGGAATCCCGATCGACACGAATATCGTTCGAACGCTATGCGTAGCGTTCGAACGATATAACTTAACGGTCGAACGGTTTGTCTGAAACCGTTCGACCGTTACAGTAAACGTTCGAACGATTTAGCGTAACGGTCGAACGGTTTGTCTTTAACCGTTCGACCGTTACAGTAAACGTTCGAACGGTAATTAATATTATATTTATATTATTAATATTGATATTGAGAAATATATTTATTGTTGATAATGTTGTTCAGAATATCAAATATTATTAAATTGCTGTTTGTTTCAAACTACTGTAAATTGTTCTTTATTGTATTTTTCTTGTTAATGTTATATATCTAGTTTGTAATTATAAATTTCAGGTTGATTATAATGTCTACTTCTAGACCGGCACGTAAGCGACGCAATCTTGGTGAGAGTAGTAGTGGTCCAGTTCGGGAGAGGACAGTTTCACTGGAGCGACCAGTGAAGATTTCTGATTTCCAGAGTCTTCTCTGGGAGGGTCATTCATTGCCCTCAATATTCAGTGATCGTGGTTGGGGACCTATCTTGGATGAACGGGAGGAAGCATGGGAGCCAGTCTCCTACATTGACATTGTTGCTGAGTTCTATAGAGAACTCGGCAGTGCCAGCGCAGATGATTTTGGGGCCTACAGTATCACTGTCCGAGGAGTACCCGTTGTATTTTCACGAGATGGACTTGCTGAGCATCTCGGTATTCCTAGGCTGCCAGATGCATATCCGAATGTGGTGCCTAGAGAGACTGATCCTTCAGTTGAGGCGGAGACAGCTGAGGAGGAGGCATCAGTTTATACTGATGAGGTCGATACCCTTGCTGATCACGAGGTGAGGGATTTGGTTGTCGGTCCAGATGCTCCACCGTATGACGGGACGAAGAGCATCAAACAGGCAGATTTATCTTCTTTCTTTAAGATATTAAATTTGATAATTGTCAATAACATTGACCCTCGGCAGCACAAGACAGAAGTTGGCATTGATCAGACGAAATTTATGATACGGGTCGCTCGTGGCATTCCTATCGACTTGGTGGGGTATATATTCGATAGGATTCGATCAGAATCTCGGTACATTTCGATGGATATACTACCATTCGGAGTCCTGATCACCCGATATCTACTATGTGCTGGTGTTGTGCCAGATGTTGCTGAGCGTAAACGGGAGCCGATGGGACCGATAAACAGCACCACCCTCTCACGCAGCACGGGACACTCGAGACTGCGTTTTCGTGCACATGTTCCAGAACCAGTTGATCCTCACGGAGATGCACAGCCGGGAGATCATGGAGTCTCAGCTGCAGCTGCAGAGACATCTACACGGGCCGAGGCATCAGTCCACAGTGTTACTCGTGAGGAGATGGCTGACATAGTGCGTGCAGCGATCAGCGAGCAGACATCAGCAGTGATCGATACAGTGCGTATGGAGATCCATTCTGCTGTGTCTGAGCTTCGTACAGAGTTTGCTGGCATGTCTGCGACTCAGGTCACCATCAGTACTCGACTGACACAAATAGAGGAACGTATAGCTGCAGTCGAGGAAGTGTGCAAAGACTTGGGGTCTTAATTACTTTATGATAACTTTTATTTATTTATTTCCTGTTTTTTGTATGGACAATATTTTGTGTTTTGTAAATTCAGTATTTAAGTTATATGAAATAGTATTGTTTTATATTTTCTAAACTAATTCTTAATTTAGATTATTCATATTATTTAATTAACCAATTTTTTATAATTACTAGTTAATCTAAATATAATTTGGCAAAAAACTTAAAAAATTAAAACTCTGTCACCGTTCAACCGATTAAAATAACGTTTGAACGGTGAATATGCATCGTTCGAACGGTTAATATTAACCGTTCGAACGTTTTATCTATTTCCCTCCAAAATATTTTTGCCTATCGCGCCAATATTACGTTCAAACGGTAAAAATTAAACGTTCGAAGGGTTAATCATTAACGGTCAAACGGTTAACTTATTTGGGACAAAAAATTTTCGTCCCTAAGAATACCGTTCGAACGGTCTGGCATAACCGTCGTCATTTTGGAACGAAATTCAAATTTCGTTCCAAAATCCCACTTTTTAGGACGATTTCCAATTCGTCCCAAAGTAATTTCGTCCCAAAAAATGTTTTTTGTTGTAGTGTAATATCCTCATCATTTTTCTCCTATCCCTAATTACTTATCAGAATTTAAATTCATTATTTAAAAAAATCTCTAAAATTCTGGAGTTGATCAGCCAAAAGTTCCATTAAAAAAAAAAAAAAAAAAAAAAAAGCTAACTACAACTTCATAATGCTGGAGCTCAAGCTACCAAAATGTCTAGCTAGTTCAGTTCATGAACAAAGTGTTGGTTTATATATATATATATATATATATATTTATATCTTTTAACATTTGGCTTGGTGTTGATCAATATTATATGGGTTCTACTCTATGGAGATATTTAACATTTTCTCTTATATTTAAAACAAACATCAAAGAATATTTGATAATTTCTCTATTCATATAAAATGGAGTACAATATCGATTATAATTAAGAGGAGATCAGTGAATCAAAATATTATATATATATACACTACCATTTATCTAGAATCAATGGCAACCTCCTCCAGAGGGTGTCTTGAAGTTAAACATTGATGGTGCTCTTTTTAGTGATCAATGCAAAGCTGGTATAGGGGCTGTGTTGCGTGACAAGGAAGGGAAGGTTATATTTGCGGCAAGCAAATCTGAACCTGCTATAGCTGATCCTATGGAAATTGAACTTCTTGCTATGTTAAGGGGTTTGCAATTATGTGTGTCCCTTGGCATTACATCTCTTCAAGTGGAATCAGATTCTTTATTAGCAGTTCAAGAGCTGGAGAAGGAAGGGTATTCTACTACCTTATGGGGTGGATTGATTCAGGAGGTAAAATCTTTGCTTCAAAGGTATCCAAATTGGTCAATTCAACATAAAGGAAGAGAAGCTAATGGAGTTGCTCATTGCTTGGCTCGGTTTGCATGGAATTTAGATGACATTTGTATTTGGTGGAACTCAATTCCAGATTGTATTTCCCAAGCTATTTGGGTTGATTCATCTTTGTAATGCTTGAGTTTGATGAATAAAAGTCATACTTTCCTATCAAAAAAAAAAAAAAAAAGAATTGATGATTGATCATAAAGGTGAGAAATAAAAGCGCCACCATTTATCTGTACTTTTTTCTCCCTCAAACAGACAATAATACATAGAGAATAAGCATTGTATCTAGCTAGCTTGTACGTGTGTATATCATATGTCAGAGTTCATGATTGGCAAATCAAAACTTGGTGTAAATAAGTATAATATCTTAGGGTAAAAGTTTCAACAAAATAATTGAAATACTTCAGGATGCTTGGCTCTTTTATACAAGAGATCGAATAGATATATGTTTCAGAAATTTACGTGCGTAGTATATAAAACGTGAGGCAGACGAAATAGAATGTACGTTCATTGTCTGGCTTTTCCATTCACTTCCCGATTTTCCACAACCAGTGCCACTCAAGTCGTGATCAAGATCCACTACAAGAGATTGTGTTTTTTAAAACAAAACATTTTGTCTCAAAAAACTCAAATTTTGTCCTTAATTGTTTTTAGAAATGAAAAAATTTAGTCTCTATTTTGTCTAAAAAAGCCTGTCTAGAAAGTTTTTGGAGATAAAATCGAATTTCGTCTCAAAAAATAATTTTTAGGGATGAAATTGGGAAGAACCATTCGAACGTGTTCGAACAGTTTATTTTGTTGAGAAACTTTTTCGTCTCAAAAATCCATTTCAATGGCAAAATATCTGTTCAAACAAAATCTTATTGTTCAAATGCTAAAAAAATTCATTGAACAAATGACCATATTTGATTCTGTTCGAACCAATTTTATGCATTCGAACAAATAAATTTATCAAATGACTTGTGGTCAAACATAAATTAAGCGCGTTCGAACAGAATATTTTTTTTTTTAATTCTTTCCATTCGAACGCGTTATTTTGTATTCGAATGAGTCTGTTTTTGTTATAATGAATTTATAAAAGGTAATTGACTGATCAAACGGTATTAATCATACAGTACAAAATTTAATTAAAACAGAATACCAATAGTAAAGAAATTGTAATTCAAACATCACAATTGTTTTAATGTTTTGGAACATCATAATAGAAAAACAATTAAAGAGAAAATAAATTTTAAAATTGTGATGGTGGCATAGAGTTTTGGGACATCAAGATTGACTAGAACTGTTCAAACATTTGTTGGTTATTCAATTGCAGCCTCTCTTCTAATCTTGCCTCAAGATCCGCTGCTTGATCTAATCGGATCAGCAACTCTTTTTCCTTGGACCTCAATCGTTCTATCTCAAGTGTTGCTTCCTCCAATGCCTTAGTTTTTCGTCATTCGATCTGGCTCTAGAAGAGGATGATTGTGACGCCCCCAAATTCCGTTTGGGATTGGACGGACATTTGAAGCGTCGAGACATGCAACACCAGGTTACCTGCCCCCGTTCATGATATATAAGATGCAATGTTCCTAACATGCATCTAACATTATGCAATATTCGCAGCGGATAATTTTTTTTTTTTTTTAGCAATACTATGCACCAAATTGAAAATATCCCAAATGCTTAAAACATACTTCATACATAAAAATCCATTGAATAACTAAGATCACAGCACTGGGCGAAAATAGTTATGATCCAAAAGTACTGGAGATGCAACTCCATCGTACAAGTAGTAATTTAACTACTATATTAACATTAACGACGCACCGTCGTTCAGTCGACTGTGTCTAGTTGGTCAGCTCCTGATCCTCCTTCAGGTCCTGTAACAAGATCTACCATTCGGGGGGAATGGTAGTTGGGACTACCATAGTGAGATTTGATTACAAATCTCAGCAAGTTAACAAAAAACTTCCACACAGACTAATGATGCATGGATGACAGTAAAAGCATAAATCCATAATCAAATTCATAAGTAATTAAAGCATAACTTAGCGTACAACATAGCATAATTGACATAACTTAAATTGAAACATGAACTGAACTTGACTTGACATGAACTTGATCTGAAACCTTGACTTAGCATGAAAAATACATACTCCACAATTGTTGTGGCCCCATGTATTCTACACAAACTTGACTTAACATGAAAAATACATACTCCACAGTTGTTGTGGCCCCATGTATTTTATGTGTAAATACATACTCCACAGTTGTTGTGGCCCCATGCATTCTACACATCACAATGCAGTTAAATACATACTCCACAGTTGTTGTGACCCCATGTATTCTACATAAACTTTACTTAACATGAAAAATACAAACTCCACAGTTGTTGTGGCCCCATGTATTCTATGTGTAAATACATACTCCACAGTTGTTGTGGCCCCATGTATTCTACACATCATTATGCAGTTAAATACATACTCCATAGTTGTTGTGGCCCCATGTATTCTACATAAACTTGACTTAACATGAAAAATACATACTCCACAGTTGTTGTGGCCCCATGTATTCTACGTGTAAATACATACTCCACAGTTGTTGTGGCCCCATGTATTCTACACATCATTATGCAGTTAAATACATACTCCACAGTTGTTGTGGCCCCATGTATTCTACACATCATTATGCAGTTAAATACATACTCCACAGTTGTTGTGGCCCCATGTATTCTACATAAACTTGACTTAACATGAAAAATACATACTCCACAGTTGTTGTGGCCCCATGTATTCTACACATCACTATGCAGTTAAATACATACTCCACAGTTGTTGTGGCCCCATGTATTCTACATAAACTGAATGTACTCAAGATGAAACGTGACTGGAATATGAAAGGACTGAAGCCTTGACGTAACATAACGTGACTTGAACATAATTTGAAATACATAACCAAGTTGAGATAGTAACATTTCGTAACATGGCATAACATATAACAGACAACATATTTAACATGACATATTTGTAATGTATAGTAATACATGACAGAATATATTATGTAACAGATAAAAATTGATGACAGAATAAATTCTGTATAATAGACAATTACATGATAACTTGGCATGGTATGACATATATGATAACATACATACATACACTGTAGTTCTTTTACTTAGCATACATACATAGTAGACTGCTAGTAAGTTAAAAACTAACTTACCTCGATCTCCGCGTTTCTTATAAAACTTCAAGCGCGATCACGAGGAACTGAAATTAGTGATTCTAAAAGTTAGCACTAAATCACTAATAAATTGAAATATGGAAAATACTAACTTAAAGAGTAAAATTTCTATTTTACTCTCTGCATGTAGGAAAATGACCGTTTTACCCATAACTTAAGGATTTTGCATACTAACTCCAAAAGTCACCAAAATTTACATGCCTCATGTAAATTTTATCCTCAATTCAAATATCAATTTAGAAAAATTTAAAACTAATCACAACTATTAAAACTCCATAGGGCCGAAATTCTCATATGTTATTTCCATTGATTTTTGTTTCCAACTTGTTTTGATCAACCTTTTGATCTATGACTTATAAATATGTGATCTTCAAACCAAACCATCACATGGTTTAAAAAGATGTCCTAAAACATATATAAGCTTCTAATTCAAGATCACATGGTTAAAAATTTAATCAAAACATAAATTTAGCCAAGAACATCCACACTTTGGCTTATCTGAATATCTCTTTGCATAAAATTTCATATATTTGAAACTAACATCAAATATTTTCAAAATAATAATATAACATGTATATAAGATTCTTAGGATCCTCCAATAAAATTATCAAAGTCATTGGAATAGGTTTAGACCATCAAAGAGTTAAACTTTCTCAAAACAGAAACTGTTTTTCCTCTTCCAGTTTCTAAGTTTCTAAATCTAAGAAAATCTTTCATCAAAACCTTTAATCATGCAAAAATCCTCAACCAATAGTCATATATACATGTTAACAATACTCCATAAAAATTTCGGACCAATATTTATCTATTAACTTGGTCAAAACTCCAAACTATAACATATTCTCCAGTTTATCTCCCAGAATGACCTTTCTATAGTTTACACAATATTTGACTGACCAAATGATCTTCAAATGGGAAAAATAAGATATCCAATTGTTCACAAATACCATAAATCATTTCTCGCTTACAAGCCCAGTTTCCATTTTACAAACACATGTACATGCATGCAACTACACGAAAACCCGATTTTCCCTTTTTAAACATGAGCATGCGTGCAATATACAATGCAAACATCAAGGCACAAATATCTCAAACAAATATCAACATCAACCAAACAACTCCGTCCTAAATCCATCCGACCCCCGAACTCCTCGGACTCAGTCCGGAATCAACCAACCAGCCAGATAATAATTATTGTAAGAGCAAAATATATTTAAATCTAAAAGTAGAATTTGGAAAATACTTACAGCGCTATATGGTATTTTTCGAAAGCTCGCGGCGTTGCAAACGGCGGAAGGAAAGCAACGTAACAGTGAAATTTCACTGTGGCCGTGGGTTGTAAAATACTCACTTTTGAACGGAGACAAACCAAAGCTCGGGATTGATAGGGAATGGTCTAAGGATGTTTATGAAGTTAGTGGAAGTGGTGGTTGGCCGTGGGTGGCGGCGAAAACGGCGGTTGAAGGCCAAAATACCCAAATCGGAAAGCTAGCTCACGGGGACTGTTCCGGTGACTATTAGAGGCCGGAAATGGGTGGGTTAGGACGGTAAGGAGTCGGTGATGAAGTGGTGAAGAGGTGGTGGCTGGAGGTAGAGCGACGGCGGCAGATCGGGGCAAAAACTACTCGGCTTGAAGGTGGATTTCCGGCTAAACGGCGGCTCCGATGGTGGTGGAATTTTGTGGGGTGGTTCACCGGAGGGAGGGGAAGAAAACTGGGTGGGTGGTGTAGGCCACGCCGCCGGCGAGCGGCGGTTCTGGGCTGCGAAAGCAACCGGCGACAGGGGCAAAAATAGAGCAGGTGCAGCGACTTCCGGTGGCTCTCGAAAGCTAACGGCTGGTCCGATGGCTCTGAAAATTGGTGGCGATGATATCTGATGGAAGGGGAAGAGAATGGTGGTGGCAGTGCACTAAACGGTGGCCGGACGGCGGAGAACTGGGCGGTCAAAGGGGCGGCGACGGGAAGGAGAAAAGAGAGAAGTGCTGTGCGGGGAGAGAGAAACCGGGAAGGAAAAGAGGAAGAAAAAGGAAGAAAAGAAGAAAAGAAGAAAAAGAAAAAGGAAAAGGGAAAAAGAAAAAGAGAAAAGAAAAGAAATGAGGTCCAATCCTCACTCCGGAAACCAAAAACAGATCCGCCGAAAACGATATTAAAAACCGTAAAACGACTAAAATAAATTAAACACCACCTCAAATAAATTAAAAACCAATTAAAATACATTAATTTAAAATAAATAAACCAATATATTAATTAAATTAAAAACACTCTTTCAGTGAAAATACACGTAAAAACGGGTCATCACATCCTCCCCCTTAAAACAAATTTCGTCTTTGAAATTTGCGAGATCAAACATCAGCGCCAAGCAGGATACCATAAACACTAACTATGTAGTTAGACTAAAATCTATATGATTAATGGATTCGTGAAAGCTTATAGAGTCTTCACGAGGTTCCTAAAGTCAATAAAAATTCCACAATTGAATTTCTAGCGGGCTGTTACAATGATGATGTTGATGATGGCTTCACACAACATCCTAAACCCCTCAAATATCCAGAACGTGATCCAAGAACTTGAGAGAAGATCTGAGCATTGTTGATAGATGATTCATTAGATGGATTTGCAGCAGTTTCATTAAGAGATATCATTTTGTCCTACAAAAACAAACACATTAAATTTGGTATACGTAACAAAAATATTATTAGACAATAGAATTAAAGAAATTTAAATCTACATAATTTGCTTTTGCTTCGAGACTGGTCTAAACACCATCAAGATTTTTGTGTGCTTTAGTATACAATTGGGTCAAATCATAGTCAGCAAGACTTTCTTCTTTCTGCATAAGGAAAATCTATATTAGAACGTAAATAAAAAAAGTTTATTATATGTTAATATTTAACGGGGACTAGAACAACGTACCATTTTGTTAGACAAACGATGAAAAGATCGAGAACCCGCATGATGGCGTATCGTTAAATTTGATCTATTTGCTTTGTTTACAGTACTCTGTTGCTAAAAAAATTATTATGTCTATATGTTTAATACATCTATCATATACTATTAAAAAAAGATAGCAGGAAAATTACCTGATAAGTAGGATCTTCAAATATATCACAAACCTTCTCACATTTGTTTGGTAGTATTGCTTGAAATGGATTTTGACGCGCCTCTGTCATAGTAATGAACTTTTGATAGTGTGCATGACATCGACCTTTGTACCTCCGAAATGCATTCGACATCAGTTCCTCAACCGTTAATCAATCCTCTCGTCGGCCAAAATTAAGTTCAAACTCATCCTTTCAAAAATTATAAATAATTAGTATAAATACAAATTAACTTTAAATTAACATGTTATATACTTAGTTGCTTGGAATGTAGCTTATTATCGAGCAATGATTTTTGATGTAGTCTTTATCTTGGGGAACTTTAGACCATGAGGATGTAGTAATCGGTGCATACATGCGAGTAAGCGAACCAACATAAGAAACAAGCCATGTTGCCGAATCTCCGGAGCCACCAGTGTAATCATCAGGAATATCAATTTTAATTTTACCAACTTTTCTTACTTTTTCTATACAAACACCCCTTGTAGTGCCTCGACCTTGACGCTGGCTTACAACAGTTATATATACAGTAATTAAAGCATATATTTGAATTAAATTATTTTTATTTCATAGATATATATTACTTAAATCGAGCATAAAATATGGTATTTAATTTGATATATTATACCTTGTTTTGGGTCGTGTGATGTTGCCCCACTATTAATGGTAGGTGAACCACACGGAGAGTCGGTAATGGATGGGGATGGCGCACGTGTTGCTTTGCATTTGGGAGGCGTATCTATTTGAAATTTTAATACATTATATGTCAAACAAACATTACGGATGTTAATTATAATGACACTTACAAAAATATCTGTTTGAAATTCATTCACTAACGATTTTGCTAGACCAGTCTCCCTCATCCTCACTAGGCATTTCAGTTGATTCATCTTCTTCCGACATTTCACTATCAATTACTTCGGATTGAACATCTTCTCTATGCAATGGGATCATGTCATATTGGCTTAGATCAACAAATAGATTGATATCTGATTCGTTTTCTTGATATGCTTCTTTATTTGCTGGACTATCATCTTTTTCATGTAGTTTGTCTACCTCTAGAATGTAATCATATACATTTCTTGGTGCAAACTTCTCCACTACCCATCATGGGTTCCCGTACTCCGGATAATTTAAATAAAAAACTTAATTCGCTTGGCAAGCAAGAACGAATGGATCGTCCTCATACCGTGTGCGAGATGAATTGACACTCATAAAATATTCATTGTTACGCACTCCCAACCTAGGATTTGATCAGACATCCTACCAATTACATTTAAACAATCAGACCATATATCCCCCAATGTATTTTAACGCTATAATATCTTCCACAATTCCATAGAAGTCAATGTTATTATCCTCATGGCTTCCTTCGACAACGATTCTACAATTTTGAGTTTTCCTATATCGTTTTCTGTCAGTTATGTGAAATCTATATCCACGCACCAACATCCTAAGTATTGGATGGCCCGCCTAAACGGGCTACGTGCCAGAGCATACAGTTTTGGTGAGATTTCTTCTGAATTGACACCATATTTCGATACAACCTATTAATAAATATTATAATAGTTATATCAATTTTAGATAGAAATTTGTGGAATTTAGTGGTACGTAATTCGTATTATAAGATGGGGCTTTACAATAATACCATATGTTCAAACCACGAGGCAAATTTCTCTTCATGCGTCTTTTCTATGTCAGTTACACCATTCGTGCGTAGTAGTTGTATATGTTCGCTACGCATGTTCACGTTAAGTATTAATTGTAATTTATGTATATAATAAATTTTATGTTTTTATTTTTAAAGTATTAAGTATAATTTAAATTTACGTATTTTTTAATTATACATTATATATTTGAACCTCATTATCTTTCAAGTATTAATTGTAATTTATGTATATAATAAATTTTATGTTTTTTATTTTTAAAGCATTAATTATAATTTAAATTTACTTATTTTTTAATTATACCTTATAGCTTTTAACCTCATTATCTTTTAAGTATTAATTGTAATTTATGTATTAAATAAATTTTATGTTTTTTATTTTTAAAGTATTAATTATAATTTAAATTTACTTATTTTTCAATATCCATTCTAACAATTCAATATCCCTTCGAACAAGATTCGAACATGAAATCATTGCATTCGAACGATTGCAACCCAGATTCCAGAAATGAAATAGACACAAACACAATCTCAGAGAACACATTCATTGGATAACACAAACTCATAAGATGCATATTTCACAAACATTGTACAAACACAAATATATTTTCATATTCCCACATTTATAAACTAAAATATTTTCATATTTGTTCAAAAATACAAATATATTACCACATCCAAACACAAATATATTTACATATTTCTCAAATCCAGGCACAAATATATTCTTCTAACCTTAATATCAGCCCCGTAAATCAACTCTCTCAATGCTCACGGTCTCTCTCTTTCTCACGCTCTCTGTCTCTCAACTCTTAAATTTCCCAAATGTCCAGAATGTTTGAGCTTCTGGATGTCTTATTTCATCGTTTCCCATTCGAACGTAATTTACCAACTGTTTGAACTCGAAAGCAGGGATGCGGAAAAAATTTTCCCGCCTATCAATTCAGGACCCACACGTTCGAACGTGAAATATAAGAGTTCGAATGGATAATTAAAAGTGTAATATGGCGCAAAGGGATCCCGCCACAGCATATAAATGGTGCCGAGATATTATACACATTTGAACTCTGTTTTGTATGAGTTCGAACATGTACTGATATCGTTCAAACAGTCAATATATGTTGTTCGAACGTATTATACCTTTTCAAACGTATTATACCTTATATCTAATTGTTTTATATATCTAATTTTATTACAATATAAATAAAAATATAGGTATATAGAACACCTAATATTTATGTGTTCAATATATATAGGTATAATATAATAAGTATAACATAAGTTAAGAATATATACAAGTCTAAATATATAGTACAAGATATGTATATAGTAGTGTACAAGACTCTATACTTATATAGTAGACCCATATAAGTATTATAAGTATATTATATAGGAGTATATTATATAAGTATATTATATATAGGTATAAGTTAATAAGTATAATATATGTTAAGAACATATTTAAGTCTAAATATATACTATAAGATATGTATATAGTAGTGTACAAGACTATATCCTTATAGTAGACACGTATAAGTATTATAAGTGTATTATATAAGAGTATATTATATAAGTATATTATATATATAGTAGTATATAATTATATAGTAGTATATTATATTTATACTATATATAATTATATAGTTGTATATATAATTATAAAATATTGTGTAGTATTAGAAGTATATATAAGTAGTAGTATAAATATAAGTATATATACATTAAGTAGTTCGTATTATAAGTTGTATAAGTATTATATATAAGTAGTGTAAGTATATGTACTATATTATATAAAAATTATAAACACATTATTTTTATCCGTTGGAACGGTATCCGTAAGCGTTCGAACCAAAATATATATTTTCGAATCCGTTCGAACGTCATTAATAACCGTTCCAACGGAAAAAAATAAATATTAGGCGTCATTGCTAGACCGTGCTTCACTATCGTCCTCCGCCACTCCAATGTGACTCCGTTGCCAAACGCCGCCATAGAAGCCACCGTCCACCACCACTCTCCAACCCGCAACAAGTGTGTCCATTACTATTTATTTTTATCGATTAAATTTGGGTAAAATTGTTTTTAATGGATTGAAAATGGGATTTTGAAAATGGGGTCAATTTTCAATCCCATTGTTCAATGGAAATGGAGAACGGGATACTCTATGGTCATCCCAGGCTCTCATTATTGTTATGGGATGCCAAAACAATGGTTTTAAACCGTTCGTTTACGGTTTGCAATGGCTGAGTCGACTCAGCCTTGGGCGATCTCGAACAAGAGATTGTCATTTGAACGTACACTACTATGTTCGAATGGTATACAAATCGACACTCTATGGGCGTTCAAACCTATTTTCTTACCAGAAATCTTGGTTTGAATGTTCACTATACGGTTGAACGTCAATATAAGTGCGTTCGAACCTATTTTTGAACAAAAAATTGCTACTTGAATGTCCACTAGACGGTTCAAA
Organism: Carya illinoinensis; assembly: GCF_018687715.1. Taxonomy (NCBI): domain Eukaryota; kingdom Viridiplantae; phylum Streptophyta; class Magnoliopsida; order Fagales; family Juglandaceae; genus Carya; species Carya illinoinensis. The sequence continues at coordinate 9,211,380 of NC_056760.1, read as the reverse complement.
CTCCCATCTATAGGCGTTCGAACCTAATTACAAGCCCCGAAAATCACGATTCGAACGTCCAGTATAAGGTTTGAACGTCCATCTATGGGTGTTCGAACATATTTTCATTTCCAGAAATCGTTGTTCGAACGTTCACTATACGGCTCGAAAGGACGTGTATGGGCGTTTGAACCTATTTTTATAACCGTCTGAACGCCAATAGATGGCCATTGGAACGTGTTGTTAAGCATTCGAACGGAAAATTTTATTTTAATTTTTTGATAGATATAATTACCTTAATCTAATTATAATTATGATATTTTGTATTCATTGTCTTTAATTTTATATCATAAATTTAGCATCATTCAATGTCTTCTCAAGTAAAGAAGCGGGTTGCGCAATCATCCAACGAAGAATATCGAGAGAGGACTATTTTGTTGGAGAGGCAGGTTAAGATAGATCGATAATTTTAGGGATCTTCTATGGGAGAGATATTCTCTCGCATCTGTCATTCTCGATCGTGGTTGGACACCGATCCTCAATCAAAAGGACGAAGCGACGGACAAGATAGTTTGCTACATCAATATTGTAATTGAGTTCTATAAAGAACTTGGTCGTGCCAGCCAAGAGGATGATGCATACACTTTCTCAGTCCGAGGCATCATAGTACGCTTTTCAATTGATGCAGTTGCTGATTTTCTTGGTATCCCACAACTGCCCACTGCATATCCTAACGTGGTGCCTAGAGAGTCTACACCTGCAAGCGATGGGGAGATTGCAGAGGAAGAGGATATCGTGATGCCTGATGAGATTAATGGCCTCGCTAATCATGAGGTTCGTCAGTTGGTTGTGGGTCCAGATGCTCTGGCCTATGATGGGAGCAAGAGCATCAAACAAGTGGACTTATCTAGCTTTTTCCATGGACATTATAATATCCAACAACATCGATCATCGACTACACAAGACTGAGGTGAGCATGGACCGGGCACAATTTATGTTACGGGTAGGTCGCGGGGTGCCTATCGACCTAGCAAGACATGTATTTGCTAAGATTCGATCAGAGGCCACCTATATTACGACAAGTAGAGTTTTATTTTATTCAATGTACTTGGTTAATCCTGTTGATATATATAATATTTTTATTTATCAAAAAAATTTTATGATAGATATATTACTGTTTGGAATCATGCTCACACAATTGCTTTTAGCAAAAGGAGTCAGGCCAGATGAGTTTGAGCGTCTTCGGGAGCCGATTGGACCAATCAACTCGACGACCTTGTCTCGTAGCACCGGACACTCCAGATTTCATATTCGTGCACCCACTATAGAGGCAGTCGACACTCAGGGAGATGCACACGGCGTATCTGCTGAGGCATCTACACAGGGTGTATCACACAGTGCTAATCGTGAGGAGATTGTAGATATCGTGTGTGCACAGACATTAGAGATCATTGATGCAGTCTGGGTCACCCTCGCAGAGATTGAGTCCAAGCTCATGTCTCTAGTGACTGAAATTGAGGCACGCCTTGTTGCTGTCGATGCAGTGCTACACGATATGGCCATGTAGTGTATATAGTTTATTAGCATTAAATATGTTTTTTTGTATTGACAATCATGACTATTTGTATTTTGTATAATTAATTTAAATATTCAAATAGTCATACATTATATTCCCGCCATACATTGTATTTTTTGGATGCAATTAATGTATGGTTTTTATTTTTAGTGTTTGCTAGCTTGTTTATTGTTAATTATGTTTTATTTTTTTCATTTTACTTACCATTCGAACTCACCAATTCGATGTTCGAATGGATTTGAACTTTATCTGCCAAAAAAAATTTACTTCCTCACCAAGATTACCATTAGAACCAATTATCAATCATTCAAACAGACTTATATCCATGTTCGAACGTTTATTTGACCATTCAAACGGTTTTAACGTTTTGAGACGACCTATTTCATCACAGAATATCTGGTTCGAACGTGTTTACAAAGTCATCCATTTTTTGAGATGAAATTTCATCTCCAATAATTACTTTTAGAGATGAAATTTAATTTGTCCCTAAAATATTTCGTCCCTAAAACTAAAATTTCTTGTAGTGAGATGAGCTGTATTGATATTTAGATGCTTTGAATCAGTCATGCAATAAGATATGGTCGTGTCGAATTCAGCTGGTCCACGTAAAAAACATGGATGTACGTAGGCGCATCCCACTAGGAATTTTCAACATCGTGCACTTCGGGGCTTGAAATACTCAAGTCATGCAAAAACATCCAAATGTAGACTTGAGGTTGTTCGTCTCATACTAAGACGTTATTCCTCAATCATGCCGATATAAGCAGTAAACGTATTAACTGTTCATCGTCTCTGTTAACAGATATTGGTGCTTTGAGGTTGAAATGTTACAATATTTTACTCTACATATGTGTAATGCTAGATTTTAAATGATTCACTTGGATCGCAAAGTTGACTCAAGACTCTGTGTAAGGGGATTTTTCCCCTCTGGCCGAATAAAAAACAAGCCCAAACATGCATGGGGTGCCCAGTCCAACTGGATGGCCCCTTAACCCATTAGAGGTCCCTGGTCTTAAAGCTGAGATCTACCCATGGCCATAATCATGTGGAAAGTCTCCAAAATCCAAGAAAGGAGAGGACACATTATCCCAGTATTCTCATACGATGCCTAGCCTTAGATAATACTGTAAAAGTAGGTGGGCAAGAAATGTAGGGAGCCGTTGATTTTCTAATAGTAAGGGAAGAGGAGTCTGATAGTGTACACTCGAAGGATAAAAGGGATAGAGAGTCACTCCACATTAATTGTGCCACCCTAGAAGCCACATTGTATTAAAGAAATTTGACTAAAGGAAATGTTGAGGAGACATATCCCCCTAACACAGGGTATGGGCGGCCTACTGATGTGAGCTCCAATTGACTTGATTTGAGACATATCCCCCTGAAACCTAGTATAAAAGCCGATCCCCAGATATGAAGAACTCTCTATGATCCATCTACTCTCTCACACGAACTACTAAAGTGATACTGACTTAAACATCGAAGAATCCCCAGCCTCCACCAAGGCCATCGACTCTCTATGTTTTCTGTAAGTGTGCAGGCCCACGATCGTAGACCCGAGTCGTTGGATGTTGGCCCAAAGGCATACAAAACACGATGTTAACAATCGTGTCGTCTGTGAGATTTTCACAGATTTTATGTGTCCTTCATACGCCTGCGACAACCTATTCTCAGACAACTCGGGGAGAAGAAGAAGTAATGTCGATAAACTTGAAAGCAAGTTTCATGACAATGGAACAGCTAGTAGGGAGGTTAACTACCGAGGGGAACCACAAACGAGCTAGAAAAAGACACAAAGCCTAGATATAGCAAGCATGTTGGGTCCAAGAACACTGGAGGGGAAGGTGACGCGGAGGAAGATAGGAAGAACATGTAGCACGAGTTGCATAACCTCAAAGGAAAGTACAAGTAAATGGTGAGGAAGATGAGCACATCGTCGTCAGTACAACAACTGCTCACCAGCACGGGCCTGCCCTTAAGCGAGCAGGTGATGACCGTGCCCTTACAACCAATGTTTCGGGTCCCCATCATGGAGATGTATGATGGGACTAGGGACCCCCTCGAGTACCTGGAAACCATCAGTACTCACATGACCCTGCACGGATTCCCAGGGAAGGTGGCCTGGAGAGCTTTCCCACTAACCTTGAAGGGGCCAGCGAGAGTGTGGTTTGGGTCCCTAGCGCCTGGGTCCATAGGTAACTTTAGGGAACCTGCCTGCCAGTTCCTCATGCAGTTTATGGTAAGCAGGAGAAAAAGGCGCCCTGTGACGTACCTCCTCACCATCAAATAAGGAGAAGATGAGAGTCTAAAAGTGTACTTGTCTAGGTTCAACAATGAGTGCATGATGACAGGTGACCAGGATAAGAAGATAACTCTAGGAGCGCTCCTAGGAGGAGTACAGCCTCGGTCCTAGTTCATGGCAGAGTTGGCAATAAGGACTCCTGCCATGCTACAGGAGTTCATGGATCAAGCCGACAAATTCATCAACGCTGAGGACACACTTTGTGCCCTAATCGAGCCTAAGAGGAAGGAGCTAGAGCGTGCAGACAAGAAAGGGAAAGCCCTAGCCAAAGGTAAGGCTCACAAGAAGGAAGAGAGTGGATTGCATGATGGTAGGAGGGAAGAAGCCCCCACGAAGGGCTTGAGACTTCGATATGACAAGTAGGCACTCGCCATAAAAAAAATACGACCGCCAGCCCACCAATTGCCACTATTGCACCTACCACTAGTCCACCACCCATAATGCCGAAGATTGCCTTATGGGAAGGGAGCAAGCAAATCGGCCAAGGCATAGATATTCTCCCACCCGTAGGCCAGAGTGGGAATGGAGGAGAAGATCCCAAGAAATGAGTGTTGAGAGATTCAATAGGCTAAGGAGGGAAGAAAGCTTGAGGTAAAGGGAAGCCGAGCAAAAGCCCCCATGTGGCCGCCCCCAGTCGCCATGTCTGAAAGGACCCCATTGGGGGAAATCAGGACCATTGTAGGAGAATTCGTCGGTAGAGGTATGATCACATCCAGGCGAAAGGCACACGTCAGGGAAGTTTGATACCGAGAAGTGTACTTGCCCAAGTACCTCCTTGCCAAGTACAATAGAAGCAAACCAGCCCCTATAATCTCCTTTGGAGAATGTGACGAGGAGAGGGTTCTCTACCCGCACAACAACACCCTCTTGGTGACCATGTTGGTCGCCAGCTTCACTACAAGGAGAATCCTCGTCGACAACATCCTCTTTTGGGAAGCCTTCACTCTGATGGGGATAGATGCTATCTGAATCCAACCAGCTCCCATGCCACTAAAGGGTTTCTCCAGAGATATGGTCCAGCCAGTCGGGACCATCACGCTATCCATCTTGGCGGGCAATGTCCCCTGCATAGCTTCCGTCATGGTCGACTTCTTGGTGATAAAAGCCCACAACACCATAATTGGACGGCTAACTCTCAACAGCTTGAGGGCAATGACATCCACCTACCACTTAAAGATGAAGTTCCCAACCTCTCAGGATGTGGGAGAAATCCGAGGAGAACAGGTCTAGGCACGAGAGTGCTACGTGCAGGAACTAAAGCCCAGGGCTGGCGGGGGTATGCATGATCCACCCCTCGACCGCATAAGAAGGTAAAGCCAAACGAGCCACAAAAAGTGGTCCCTTCGAGCTTGAGCCGCCAAAAAGGGCTTAAGTATGTGCCTCACATGAAGCATTGGCAAGTCTTCATCGACGACTCCTCATGCTAGGCTAAAGGGGGAGTGTAGGGTGCATATCAATACGAACGAAGGAAAGCTCGTCCCTCGATGGAGAAGCCCCTATGTGATTATTGCCAACAAGCTCGGCCTTTGCATTTTACCATTTGGTTTCTACTTGTTGCCCACCAAGTGTTAGATGTTTTGCCTCAACCAAATTTTTTCATGCATTTGTTAATTTCTTTACATGCATTCATGTTCATTCATCGTTTTACTCCCATTGCATTGTAGAGTTGAGTTCTTCATAGTTGTGGGAGGATCTTCTAAAAAAAAATTGAATAGCCAATTCGGTAGCCATCATCGGTGACTTTTGTCTGTAACTGTAATAAGATCCATATGCCAAAATTGATACCTTCATGATTTTGTAACCCTGGACTGTCACATTTTATTCTCGAGTAAAAGAGATAAACAAGGATATGAAATTATCACTATTTAAAGAAATGCAACAGTTATTATGATCCAGAGTCCAGACCATAAACAATTAGGGGTGTACAACAAATCGAGGAACCGCCCGTGACCGACTCAAACCGGCCGCCGGAGGCCGGAACCGGCCGAAACCGCCAAGGAACCGGTCGGCGGGCGGCAACGATTTAGCAAAACCGATGTTCGTCGGTTCGGTCGCGGTTTGAGGCCGGCTCAAACCGCTAAACCGGCCGACAACATAAACATATATATTTTTTAATTTATACCTAAATAAAACGACGCCGTTCCACTAAGTGGAACGGCGTCGTTTGATGCTGTTATGATTAAACACATGTAAACGACGCCGTTTGTATTAAAGAAAACGGCGCCGTTTTATCTATAATAACGAAAAAAAAAAAAGTAGAACGACGCCGTTGGATTTAAAACCAAACGGCGTCGTTTTGATCTCCTTCTTCCTCCTTCTTCTTCTTCCCCCGATTCACCTGGGTTTCACTGCTTCTCTCTCTCTCCTCTGTAACTCTCTCTCTCTCTACTCTCTCCGAGCACCAGCGCCGCTAGAGGAACCGAGAACCGACCGTGAACCGCCAGAGAACTGCCGGAGTAGATACGGACGGTTTTCCTCCCCCCCATCGACCGGTTACGGTCGGTTGCTCCGGCGAATCTCACCTCATCGGTCGGCGTCGGTTTTACCCAAAAACCGCGCCGATGAGGTCGGTTTTCACCCCTATAAACAATCTAGGGTGTAGCACGAAATGGCTACCAATAAAACCATATGGTTGACTGTGTCAAGAAGACCCCTCTTCTCGAAGGCAAATGTCTTGCATATGTCTTACGTTTTCAGCAGTCAAGTCCAGGCAGGTACTGAGAGTAACTTAACACTTCTCAACATACTCCACTACTATTTATTATTTTATTATTATTTTTTACCTACTTTTTACTACTATTCAATATTCTATTATTATTTTTTACCTACTTTTTCACTACTATTCATAACATACCTCAACACTTATTAACACCCAAACCCAACTTAAATCTATTTTGTTTCCTTATTGATTTCGCAAATTAGTTCTGCAAATCTTAACAATTTCAAAGTGGAAGAGATTCTTTCATCAAAATGCTTTCCTTCAATCCTTTCTTTCTTCCCGTCATGTTACTTCTCATGCTTGGCTCCCTCATCCTAACCACTCATGATGCTGATCCAGTTCCACTCTACCACTTCTGTGCAAACAGCACCTTCTCCCAAAATAGCCTCTACAATTCCAGTCTCAACTCCCTCTTCTCTTCCCTCCTCCAATGCCAGCCGCAACATCGAATTCTACAACACCACCTCCGGCCAGAACACCTCCGACCCCGTCTACGGCCTCTTCCTCTGCCGTGGCGACATCACTTTCCAAATGTGCCGAACATGCGTGGCTGCCGCGACCGAAGAGCTTGCCGCAAAATGTTCAAGGGAAAAGGTTGCTATTATTTTGTATGACGAGTGCATGATTCGCTACTCCAACGAGTCTTTCTTTTCCACCGTGGCCGTAAGGTGCAGGATTCATCCGTTGAACACGCAGAACATCACGGAACAAGACCGATTTAATCGGCTGGTGAACACAGGGCCTTGAACTTTCCAATCGGAGTCAAAAAATTTGGAACCAATCAAACAAAATTTTCCAAGTTTCAAAATCTGTACAACCTTGTACAGTGCATGCCGAACCTGTCTAGCGCCGATTGCAACTGGTGTCTCCAGTCAGCTATCAACCGTCTTCCAATATGTTGTGGTGGGAAGCAAGGGAGAAGGGCTTTGTTTCCTAGTTGTAACATTAGGTATGAATTGTACCCATTTTACATGGGCTTTGTTTCCTGCGCCAGGGCCTGCATCTCCACCTCCACCTACGGGTTCTGCACCTGGATCAAAAGGTAAAGTGGAGAACCCATTTGGCTGCCTTTCATTCTCCTATTATTATTATGGACTGGGCTACTGTACCACCCAGGTCTTACTGCTAATCGTGGCATCCAGGTTTTTTTTTAATATACTTAAATATTTTTAAAAAATAAAAAAAATACACCAATACATTTTAAATCACTTCTTTAATCACTAAGTAAAAGAAAAAATAAAAATATAATTTTTTTATCTAGCGGTACACTTGAGCGGTACCACCCAGACAGCATAGTAGCATTATGCTATTATTATTATTATTATTATTATGTTGAGAGATAGAAATATGAGGAAAACAGTAATATATATACCTCTCAGCCTATTTGTCCAAATGATCTCATTTTATTTTATTTTATTTTATTTTATTATTATATTCTTTTTTAATTTATCATATAAAATATAATAAATGATTTAATTTTTCAAAATTTTAAAATAAAAATAATATTTTATTCTAATTTTAACTTTTATTTTATATTATTGTGTAATCAATTAATATCTTGATTTTTATGCTCAGGAAAAAAAAAAACAAAAACAGAAACGAAACAAAACCAATTCTCTCTTTAAAATATATTAAAATATACGTACAAACGTGGAAGTCATTTATTAATTCCCTTCTGCCATGTCGAAAATTATTTTGACATTAATACATTAGACCTGCCAATATATGAACTGAAGAAGTCCATTAATAATTAGGTATCGATGGCCACTTAACAAACGGACAAAAGGATGGAGTAAAACTTGACTTGATGTGATAATCTTAATTATATGATTTTTATTTAATCGAAGATCTTTATTCTCTGACAAACTTCTCATCGACCACCCCACCTTTTTTTTAAAAAAAATTAAGTTTTTCGGTGCTAAAGTTTTTAATTAGTTCATTAGTAGTTTTTTCTTTTCAACTAAAGCTGCTTTCCCTTTTGTGTGCTTGTGTTTGTTTGTGCTTAATGGCCTTTGGACCAGTCCAAATTACATGCTTATTCACCAAGAGTCGTGACTGCTGTTTATGCAGGAAAAACAAAAATCTCAACAACCACGATAGTCGCCATTGTTGCTCCAATTGCTGTCTCCTAATTAGGAGACGTAGAAAGAAGTTCGATGCAGGACAAGGAGATAATGGTAAGGAATATATATATATATATATATATATATATCTGTTTCTTAGCTATGATCAGCTTATATGTTTTCGTGTTTGTAATTTTACACGCTGCTCTTTGAATTTCAATCTCTTACGTTTATTGTTTGCATTTGTAGCTTTAAATGATATTACCACTGTAGAGTCCTTGCAATTTGATTTTAGTACAATTGAAGCTGCGACGAACAAATTCTCCGACAACAGCAAGCTAGGTGAAGGTGGATTTGGTGTGGTTTACAAGGTATGGAATTGCTGTACATTGCTTGGTTTCTTTCTTTTCAGTAATACGTACTATTATCACTTTGTCAGGATAATACTTCATTAAGTATAGTAAATTCACAATCACAATCAATAATCCACAGCACACAATTCACAATTACATTATTCATCTCCATTAATCTCATCTTCTATTTAATTCCATAAAAATATAAAATTAAATTACAAAATGAAAAAAAAAAAGAGATGAGAATCGAGATATTCGGATTTCAAAGTCTCGGACTTACCTTTGGCGATGATAGTGAACACAGACGGTGAGGAGGTTCGTTGCGGCGGTGACTAGACAAGGTCACGAGGCATCAAGGGCTATGATGGCGGTAGGTGGCAGCTGAAGGCTTTGGAAAGGGGGGGAGAATGATGGGCACATGGTGGACCGAGTTTTAAAAATTCTTTACAAGTTCTAGATGAGCCAATCATAAGGTCAAGAGCTAAGAAGATCAAGAAAGTAATAGAAAGATTGGTGCAATCCACTTGGGCTGAGTTTGCAAATTTATCGAGCAAAACCCCAACATTCAAGATGGGTTTGAAAGAAGAAGAATCAGTTTTAATCCTTGTGATACAAGCTACAGTGGGGGGCGGCCTAGCTTAGTGGTTTTGTGTAGACTTTTTATTTCATTAAGTATAGGCGTATGAGACTATTTTATGTTTCTATGGTTGTAGGCGTTTTGGCCTATTTAATTCATTAAGTGGACTTCTTTATTAGCTATAGGCGTATAGCTTAGGATGTTTTGGGCTTGAAGATGTTCAGGCCATGTCTTTTAATTGTTGTAGGCCTTATTTGGCCCTAGGGGGAGGGGTTCAAAAAACACTTGTAGCCGCATTTTGAGGGTTATTGAACGTGAATGAAGTTTCCTTCATAGAGAATTTTCAGTTTTCTCTACTTGTTCTTGATTGAACTAAGAATTTATTAAAGGCAAACCCTTTGTAGTGTTCTAACCGAATCTAGTTCTTGAAACAAAATTTCAACGAGTCTAAATCATCTTGACTTGATTCTTGGCTTTCTTGGGTAAGTTTTCAATTTGACTGTGGGTTCAAAAGATTTCGTTCCCACGAGTTCACATCACTTCAGATCAAGGGGGGGTTTAAGTCAGTAAGTGTCCTTTTGGGTTTACTAACTTAATTAAAAAAAACCCCAGATGCCAAAATCAAAATGATGCAAGTAGAACCGTGGGGACATAGTAAGTTCTAAGTTGTTTCTTTCTGTTTGGAACATCAAAACGAATTTGTTAACGTCGTTTTATGTACGTCTTTAGGCCGCGCTCTCACCAACTCAAGTCTTTGGTCTTGGGCCTGTGAACACAAAGAGAGTACTGAGAGACGGTGGTCATGGTAGTGGCAGGGGAGTCTCTGATGCCAAAGTCAATATCGTCTTTTGAAGTATATGAGAGAGTAGAGAGAGTTTCGAGAATCTAGAGAGTTTTCTAATACTCGGGAGTTATATTTTATACCTAGCCTCAATGATCAAGCGACTATGCCCTTTAGCTCGGGGGATGTCCTCCCGCAGTCCCTTCTGCCATGCCCATTTAATGTGGTGTGACCCTCTGGGGGATGCATTTAATACTGCATGATCCTCTGTTTCATCCTAGGGTTCAGTCCCTTCAATTTCCCACGCTTCTTAGGTAGTAGACGGCCCCTACTTCTAGGCATCGAATCCTGTTAACCAAGTCGAAAGCCCTTTAGTCGGGTTGGCAGATAGCTTGGCTGATATGGGCCCCTATGTATTGGGCTCGGCCTCTGGGCCTTTGGTCCGGAGGGAAAAATCCCTTACCAGTTATCCCATCAATTCTCATTGGGTTAGGCCAATGGGAATTTTTTCTTCTTCCCTTTCCTTTTATTGTTGCTGCCACCTTAGAGGGTCCAGGGGCACGCCATGGGCACCCAACCAGCCCTCGGTTTCAGCTCTTGTACATAGCACTCTCGAGCCAGGACTTGTTCTCCCCTAATTTTCCTACCCCTTAAGTGGTCGGGAACTTCATCTTCATATGGTAGGTGGAGGTGATTGCCTTAAAGTTATTGAGGGTCGGCTGGCTAATGATGGCGTTGTAAAAGAAAGGGGCCTTCACGAATAGGAAGTCAACCATGACGGGAGCTGTGTAGGGAGCGCTACCCGCCAGGATGGATAGAGTGATCGTCTTGACTGGCTAAACCATCTCCCCAGAGAAGCCCTTGAGTGGCATCGGTGTTGGTTGGAGTCGGGCAGCATCTATTCCCATGGGGGTGAAGGCTTTCCAAAATAGGATATCTGCCGAGCTGCCATTGCCGATGAGGATCCTCCTTGTGGTGAAGTTGGCAACTAGCATGGTCACCACTAAAGCGTTGTCATGTGGGTAGATGACTCATTCCTCGTTGCCTTCTTCGAAGAAGATTACAGGGGCAAGCTCGCCCCTTATGTCTTTGGTCAGGCAGTATTAGGCCGAATACACCTCTCGGTATAGGGCCTCCCTTGCCTGCGTTTTCCTCCCAGACGAGGTTGCGCCGTCATTGGCAAGCCCCCCTGTTATGGTTCTAATTTCCCCTAGCAGGGGTCCTTCTCGGCGCGGCAACTAGGGGGGACATGGCAGAGGTCTTCTGAACTCGGTTTTCCTTCATCGCAAGCTCTTTACTCTCCTTTTCCTCTCGCCCTTATCGAAGCTTCTTTCCCGGGACCACCTCTTCCACCCTTGCTTTGCCCATCAGGTAGGGGGATATCCCAATGCTCCCCGATCTATCTAGTCCCTTCCTCCTCAAGTGGAGTGGCAATCTTCCATGTTGTGGGTGGTCGATTGGTGGTAGTGCATTAGCGGCACACTAGCTGGTCATCCTCCTGGGCGGGCTAGCGCTCGTATTTTTGGATAGCAAGCGCCGATCCATCTAGCCTAAATCCCATACTCTTCGGGGAAGGTTCCTCCCTCATTTCGTCACACAACCTCCTTTTTGCCTTCTCGTGAGTGGGGCCCCTAGCAGGTGCCATCACTTTCTTGTTGACCCGCTCTAGCTCTTTCTTTCTTGGTTCGGTCAACGGGCAGAGTGTGTCCTAAGCGTTGATGAAGTTATCTATCTGGTCCATGAACTCTTCCAATGTAGCGAGGCTTTTTCTGGCCAGCTTTGCCATGAACTAGGAATTGGGCCATACCCCCTAGAAGCACTGCTAGGATGATCTTATTATCCTGGTCGTCTGTTGGCATACGCTCTTTGTTGAATCTGGTTAGGTATGTCACTATCCTCCCCAATGTTTCTGGACCCATGATGCTCACTGTTGCTAGGTTCCTCATCATGCCCCCGTTTTTGGGCATTATCCTTGAGGGCTGTTTTCCTCTCGAAGGGCACCCACCTTAGTGGTCAGCTTCTCCACTAGTTTTTCCATCACTACTAATCTCACCTCCATGTTCGTTGATGTTGCTTCCTCCTGGTCCCAAGCTGTCTGAGAATGGGTTCTTGTAAGCATATGAAGGACACGTAAAATTTTTCAGAGTCCCACAGAAGGCACTACTGTTAACATTGTGTTTCGTATGCCTTTGGGCCGGACCCTCAGCAGCTCGAGTCTTCAGTCTTGGGCCTGTAAATACAAAGAGAGCACCAAGAGACAGTGGCCGTGGTGGTGGTCAGGAGAGTCACCGATGCCAAAGTTAGTATCGTCTTTTGAAGTATATGAGAGAGTAGAGAGAGTTTCGAGAATCTAGAGTCTTTTGATACCTAGAAGTTATATTTTATACTTGGCCTCGAGGATTAGGCGACCATGCCTTGTGGCTGGGGGGATGTCCTCCCTCAGTCCCTTCTGCCATACCCATTTAATGCGGTGTGGCCCTCTAGGAATGTATTTAATACAGCGTGATCCTCTATTTCTTCATAGTCTCATTGAGATTGCATATTCCTCCTTGCTTTGCGATGGGGTGAATTTCACACGCTTCCTGGGTAGTAGACTGACCTCTGCTTCGAGACCCTGAATCCTGTTAACCAGGTGGATAGCCCTTTAGTCAGATTGGCAGATGGCTTGGTCGATATGGGCCCCTGGGTATTGGGCTTGGGGGAAAAAATCCTTAACAGGATTCATTCAACTGCAAGAAATAATTAAGGATAAATAAATAGACGGTCAATGGTCATTCTAAAATTTGGATCTCAAGAAACATATACCATAGCCTTCCTATGTCTTTTAGTAACACCCCTATGTTTCTGGTGCTACTTTGTAACAGTTACATGGCTTCAGACTATGCAATGCATGGGGAATATTTTGCGAAATCTTATGTGTATAGTTTTGGTGTCATAGTCCTAGAGATCATCAGTGGGAAGAAGAACAATAGCTTTGAATCAGAGCATGTTGATGACCTCTTTAGCTATGTGAGTATAAACCAGATATTTGTTTTTTTTATTTATTATTATACTGATTGAGCTGAGTTATTGCATATTTTTATAGATTTAGAACTAATATATTTTAATTCTTTCATTACATTATTATTGATTTTAGATGAAAAAATGATTAAGATGCATAAATCCAAGTTGTGATTTAAATTGATTAATAACATGAATTTATGCTTAATTTTATAACTTGTGATTTAATTAGACAATATTTTTTTACATGCATAATATATTTTTGATATTTTATTATTTATTTTTATTTTATTTTATTTTATTTCTAATTCTTATTTTTAATTTTTTTTTTATATAGGCTAATAAATGAAAATGAGACTTTGGTCTTCATGGAGTGGACGTGGGAGACACATGCTACTAGTTTTTTTGGTTTGACTTGGTTTTCATGGAGTTGGAAAGAGATACATTGAGTGCCACATGTCAATTGGTAGTGGTAGGAGGAATTCAAATCACATATGGACTTTGATTGAGGCGCGGAAGTATAATAATTCTTTTCCTGGAGGCCGCATGTCAACTACATTAGGACTTCAACTCACATGCACGGAACTCATATTAGTGCATGTTTGGGGTTGTGGTAGAAAATATTGCTTTTAACTTAAGACTTATAGTTTAGAGTTTAACGTAATAAGCTCTACTATTAAAAAGTTATTTACTGTTTGGGATCCATATGTCTAAAGTACTTTCAAATATATTAGATTTGTTTGGAAACGAATTTAAAAAGCACTTTTTGAGATAGAAATGACACAAAAGGGTATATGCTTGATAGAAATAAAATATTATAATAAAATAACAACGAAAATAGTCTAATAGATTTTTCAGTAATTATAATGGAATAAAAATAACTTCATATGAAAGTCTTCGGCGTGAAGGTCTTCTGAAGTCTTCGGAGGCCGAGAGAGACAGAGAAAGAGAGATAGAGAAGGGGGGGCTGGGAAGGAGAGGGGCAAAATTGTCGTTGTGGTAAAATAGTGAGGAGTATTTTGTAATATACATGTAACGGAAAAATAGGAGTTACTTTTTGTAAAGTGCTTCTAACAAAAAGCATCACTTTGATGCTTTTGTTGAAACGTACTTTTTTAGCTTTTTTTATTTAAAAGTACTTTATTATAAAATTACCAAACATGTCAATTTTATCATTTAAGTACTTTAAATCATTTTAAAGCACTTTTTTAACTTTCAACCGCAACCCCAAACAGGCTCTTAATCTTTGACCTAGGGCTAAAAAGAGAAGGCAACATCTTTTATGATATAAAGTCAATTCACGCTGCAAAAGAGAATTTTGCTTCTTTTCATTTTTTCAATTCAAGCCGCACGAAGTATTCTTCTCTGGGCATTTTTATTCATTTCAACGCTGTGGGCATATGCTGTATATATTTTCAATCAAGCAATTCAGCATCGGATGCACTTTTATTTCTCCAAATATTTTTCAATGCTGTTAAAGAGCTCATTGAGGGGTCCAATTGCTACTACAGTCCAGCCTCCTCCACTGCTTTCAATCTCCATCTCCGTTTAATTGGCTTGCTCTTTTCATTCCCTACTTTTTATTTAATTTCAATTTAAAATTTACGAAATATTTTTAAGATTTTTGGCTTAGAAGTTTGGGCAATTTATTTGCTGTTTATTTACTTTGTGTTATTTATTTTTCTCGCTTCTTTAAGCTTTCATTTAATAGTGATTACAATTGTTATGGATTAATTTTGAGAATTTGTAATTTGAATACAAAGATGAACTCTAGAATATTGATTTTGGAGCTTTTCAATTTTCTGTTCTTATTTTGTCAATTAGTTTCTAATCTAGTTTAATTCTTAGCTTAGTTTTATTAATCTCTTAATTCCATTGCATATTAGATTGATTAAAGTTTAATTAGGACTTAAATAATTTCAATTTTATTGTTTAATTTTCAGATTAATTAAGATTGTTCAGTTTAGTTGATTCTTTGATTGTTAATTTCAATTTGTTAATCTTTTATATTTCATTTCGATACTTAAAAATCTAAAAATATGAATCTAGTTCATGACTAGTACCATTTTTCATTCTTGTTGCACTCTTCCATTCATTGCACATACCATCATTTTTATTTTCTCTTTGTGAATATTTTCACAATTTTAAATGAGTTTGATTTTAAATAACTTTTCCTGAGAAAACGATTTAAGAATCTATTCCTAATTATTACACGATATCTTCCTGTACTTGGAATAGTTTTTGTGCTACTCATTTTTAAGTGAGTCACATACCCTCCAAGTGCAAGGAAATATTCTGACCAATAGTACTTGATACAACATGCAGGCTTGGATACATTGGAGAGACGGAAGCGGCCTGAAATTGTTGGATCCAACAATGGAAGACTCTTATTTGAAAGAGGAAGTCATTAGATGCATCCATATCGCCTTATTATGGGTTTAGAAAGATCCAACGGATTGACCCACCATAGCATCAATCGTTCTCATGCTTAGTAGCGAGCATTCTTATTGGATTATCTAAATGTAAATATAAAATTTATATAATATGTTATGATTTTACATTTACCTATTACACTTAAATCTTATTTTCACATTAAATTATCTATTTATTAGTCAAAATAAGAATAAAATATTATAAATTTAATAATATTTTTTTAAAACTTTTTTCTATTAATTTTTTTTTCTAAATTAAGAGTTTGTATGGAAATACATTATTATTTTTAATTAAATAATATGGAGAAATAATGCAAGAGGAATAATGGAATGGGAAGTGAGAACTAGGGAGAGAGAGTGTGTATATAAATATTATTTTTTATTAATTTAGATATAAAATAATAATAATCAAATTTAATTGCAAAGTTTAATTTTATCGTAATTAAAAATTAAAAATTTTAAAATTAGATATTTTAATATATAACTGTTAATTAAATTTTAGAAAACACTAAGGCCACCGGGCTGGGAGCCACCGCTGACCAATTTTTTTTGGAACGTGCTACGGCCACAGAGAATTCTCATCGAAAATTCTCACCAAACAGCAATATTTGTTTTTTTTTATTTTTTACTTTTTTTTTAAACATTTTTTAAAAATATTTAAATATTTTTTAAAAATAAAATAAAATTATAAATTCATTTAAAAACAGTTTCTTAATCATGAAGTAAAAAAAAAATATATTAAAAAAAATAAAAGGCAAATCGATAAGAAATTTCGGTAAGAAATTTCTGTGGGAATAGTATTTCCCATTTTTTTCCCTGAGTGCAGATGTATATAGTTTAGAAAACTCAAATAGCCTTCTGATGGATTTATCCGTCTCTTGAGAAAAAACAGTCTAGCTAGAAGACATCCATGTCTTGGAACCGTACTGCTGTGTACAAGCGTGACAATGGATGAATTAATTCCCCCATCACCCATCTGAAAAAATGGATACTGCTGTGATTTTGTAAGTCTGGCATGTCACGGTACTGTATTTAAATGTTAAGTTGAATTAAGATAAAAATTAAAAATTCAATAAAATATTATTTTTTAATATTATTATTATTTTAAAATTTTAAAAAATTAAATTATTTATTATATTTTATATTAAAATTATAAAAAATTATAATAATTAGATAAAATGAATTGAGATGAATTGGGAACCAAACTTGTTGGATAAGAGAGAGAAACAAGGTATGAAATTATTACTATTTAAAGAAATATAAGTAATGAGAGACACTTTGAAACAGCCTGGTTGCAAATGGGAAAAAAAGCCCACCAATGGGCTTCCTCCACGTAAGATAAAAAGGTTCAAATAAAGTAAAATGAAAAGCAGCTAATAAATCCTTCTAAAAGCAAAACGATCACTGCACCATTCATTTCCCTCCGAAACTTGCAAAAAGACACTGCACTGAAAATCCATACTCGGCAATGCAAAGGCTTTGACGCCCAAGCTCCTCATTTGCAGTGATCCTGAAAAGGTTTATGAGATCCTGTCGAAAATCCTCTACATTTAGGCATCCAGTGAGTTGTGAATCACTTCACCGCACCCTTCATTCCCTTCCAATCTAATTTTGCCTCTAAAATTTTGTTGAGATCCTGCCGTCGCTGCCACTAATGGTTTCATTTTATCTCTTTCTTTATCTCTTTTGCTTAGCAAATTTCTCTTTTAAACTTTATTAAAGATTGAAAAAATGGGTCAACTGTGGGGTCTTGAAAATGGATGTCTATTTGCTTTTCTTATATCTTTTTTTATCTGTCGTTAACTGTTTGTAAAAAGGTCTTCGAGAAGCAAATATATTGCTCCTGTTTTGGTCTTCTAGAATCACAATCTTACGTGGAGTAGATATATTTTGTTAAGTACATCAGTTGAAGAGGATTCTTTGATTTGTATCTTTACCAGTAAGAGTTTAGAGTTAAAATGTTAAATACCATGGGGAAAAGGGGGAGAAAAAAAAAAGGAACGAGATGAGATTAATTTTCAGGGATTGCAAGCTACTCAAATGGAACCGACTGCTGTGGCCAAAGGGCCTTTGAGACTTTTTTACAGACAGTTGGTATTCATGGAGGCAGATCAGTATAATCCATATGCCAAGAAAATTTCCATAGCCCATATTACAATCACATTGAAATGAGATTTAAATCCAATACAAAAACTCCAATACAAGTTCTGTGAAGATTGAAACGTTCAAAGTATACACAAATTACCATCTGGTTAAATCGAGAAAATGTGATTTCCTTGCCGTTGGGATGAGTGGGGTGCTGCCTAGCGCCAGCTCCTTCGAGAGGCAATTTCTGGTTCTCTTCCATCGAGTTTGGGTTGGGATGGATTTCGAGTTTGGGTTGGGAAGCTCTTCCCGTCGTCGGCTGTGGGTTGGAATGGAGGCAAAGTGCGCCTGGTGTGAGTTAGTGCGTCTGGTGGAATGAGCTCGTATGGAAAGTGATTTAGTGGGATTTAGGAAGAAAGTGAGTATGTTCCGGTGTGGTGAACTGTATGGAGATGATTCAATTCAGATGATGTGTCGCAATATGGTTGGTGGGCTGATTTTAGGATATAACCAGATAGGCTGGTTTTAAGATTTTCTCATCTACCAAATATCAACTTTGAGCGTGAGTTTCATTGCACACAATTTATATATATTAAATAATAAAATTTGATTTGTAAGTTTTAAAATTAAATTATGACATGTAAATATTATGTTAAATGTGTTATCACAACTATTTATAAATAGCAAAAATCTATATTAAATAATATTTATGTCGGGTATTTTTTCTAAAATTATATTTATATTAAAATTATTAGATTAGTTAAGTAAAATCATCAAATTATCTTATATATTTTATGCGAATTACCCCCTATTCCTAAGGTATTGATCCACACACCATAAATATGGCTCAAGTAACAAATTTGTTATAGCTCTAACTTATTAAATTATTAATACCTAACCTAAGGTATTGATCAATGAGTTTTGTAATTATATTTAATGCATATATTAATACATAATTGTACTTACAATTATATTTTTCGTTGATTAGCCTCCAATATTTCAACCTATGTTTTTGTTTTTTTCTAATCAAATCTGAAATAACCAATATGTCAACCTATGTTATCTCATCAACCACGTGTTTTGAATAGGAATATCTTACTCAGTCGCTTGCTTTAATATCGGACCATCTTTTACGCTGGGTTTGAAATGGATCCACAGTGATGCAGCCATTTTAGAACTATGCTAACAAGAAGTCCCTCGGCAAATACATACATTCATACGTACACGCTGCTTTCCAGCTCCCCGGAAGAAGCCAAAGATCAAAAGCATGGCTCTGAAATCTGAATTATGAGCCTTGATTAAATTATGAGCCTTGATTAAGACCCGAAGAAAAGTAGACACCTTGAATTACGCGTATTCAGGGTAGGTTGCTCAATGAATGTTCGGAAAATGATTGAGTGCCGCTCACATTTTTTAATTTTTTAATTTTTATTTTGTGATTAAACAAGTATTTTTTAATAATATTAAATTTTTTAAAAAAAATTATTAAAAATATATATTTAAAAAAAATACTTCACTTGCACCTAACGATAGCTCCAGCGATAGTTAAGAGCAGTGGACATAACACGGTCCTAAATGTTTTTGTTTGTCTTTGTGAAAATATTTAAGTTTTAATTTAGAGAAAGATGAAATGAAATGATTTTAAATAAAATATAAAAATAAAATAAAATATTATTATTATAATTTTAAGATTTAAAAAAATTAAATTATTATTATATTTTATGTAAAAATTTAAAAAATATTATAATAATAAAATAAAATAAGACCAGACCATTTTCTAATCCGAATCAGGCTTAAAGCTTTTTATACTTGATAATTTGGTTGCGGAGAGTTTTGAAACTATTATTTATTATTTTATTATTATTATTATTATTATTTATTATTTATAAAATATTTAACATCATCTGACCGTTCAAACCTAATTCATTTTATAACAAACTTTCTAACTCCCATCAATCCATTAACGATATCTTATCTCGTATCCCACGATATCTTATTTTTATTTTCTGATTCCACCTGATCTCCTTCGCTACGAAGAGACAGAGACATAAAGGTTGTCTTGTCCTGCACCAGCTCGGTTGACTCGGGTCAACAAGGCCCCAATTCCCGACGGCAAATGTCTTGCGTTTTCACTACTCAATTCCAGGTTTTGGCTTATATCTATTCTGTTTCCTTTTTGATTACACAATTAGTACTGCAAATTTTTAACAACTTCAAAGTGGAAGAGATTCTTTCATCAAAATGCTTCCCTTCAATCCTTTCTTTCTTTCCGTCGTGTTACTTCTCATGCTTGGCTCCCTCAGCCTGACCACACATGCCGCCGATCCAGTTTCTCTCTACCACTTCTGTCAAAACACAACCTTCTCCCAAAATAGCCTCTACAATTCCAGTCTCAACTCCCTCCTCTCTTCCCTCTCCTCCAACGTCACCCGCAACATCGAATTCTACAACACCACCTCCGGTCAGAACACCTCCGACACACTCTACGGCCTCTTCCTCTGCCGAGGCGATGTCGATTCCCAAATGTGCCGAGCATGCGTGGCTGCCGCGACCAAAGAGCTCGCCACTACGTGTCCCAAGGAAAAGGCTGCGGTTATTTGGTACGACGAGTGCATGATTCGCTACTCCAACGAGTCTATCTTCTCCAACGTGACTGTAAGGCGTGGGGTTTATCTGTTGAACACGCAGAACATCACGGAGCAGGACCGATTTAACCGGCTGGTGAACACGACGATGACTGACTTAGCAAGTCGGGCCTCGAACTTTCCAATCGGTGTAAAAAAATTTGGAACCAATCAAACGAATTTTACCGAGTTTCAAAGACTGTACAACCTTGTACAGTGCACGCCGGACCTGTCTAGCGCCGATTGCAACCGGTGTCTCCAGATAGCTATCAGCCGTCTTCCGATATGCTGTGATGGGAAGCAAGGTGGAAGGGTTCTGTTTCCTAGTTGTAACGTTAGGTACGAATTGTACCAATTTTACACGGATGGATCGACGGCGCCCCCTCCTGCGCCAGGGCCTGCATCTCCGCCTCCACCTACGGGCTCTGCGCCTGAATCAAAAGGTAATTTGGGCAGTTTGGATGTCAAAATTATCTAATTCATTGATATCATCTTATCTTATTTTAATATTATAATTTTTTTAAAATTTTTACAGAAGTAATTTAATTTTTTTAAAATTTTTAAATAATATTAATATTAAAATATAATATTTTTTCAATTTTTAATCTTTATTAAAAATCATCACATTTTATTTTACGGATGAAACGAAAACTTAGGAAGCATTGTATCACTTTTTTATTTTGGCCTAGTTTTTTAGGAGGAGGAAGCTACCCTCGTTATTCACGTAAAGTCTAAGTAATTAGAGAAGCATTTTCATTGGATTATATAAATGTAAATTTAATGAGGTGTTTGGCTAATTGGGTCTCAAAATATATTACATTAAATTATGTAAATATAAAAATAGATGGTTTTTTGCTATAGAAAGTTAGTGTTATGGGTCAAATTTGATAGTTATTATAACATGGTAAAATATAATAAATTTAAAATTTTTTAAAAAATAAATTAATATTATTTTATTATTATATAAAAATATATAGATAATTTAATATGAAAATTGAAAGTGAATGAAATAAATAAAAACAAATTCATGTAATATTAGCTAAAACAACAACCTAATATTAGAAACACCATCTTTCACTCTCTCTTATAATGTCATTGGTTATTAATTCAAAATAAATTTATCTTAAATTAATTATTGATAAGTTTATTATTTTTTTAATTTCTTATAAAAAAATTAAATTCATCTCATTTTATTTTATATATTTCAATTTAAAAAGTTAAATTCTTCTAAATCTAAAAATATTAAACTTATATCAATGAAATTCATAAAATATTAATATTTATAATTCACTTAAACTCTTTTTAATATCCATACGTAATCTAGTATGTTTGAGAATGTTTGAAAGAATAACTATTTTAAGATATTTTTAGATTATTTTAAAAAAACAAATAAAAAAGTAAAACTCACTCTTTAAAATATAGGAAAGTTAGGTACAAACGTGGAAGCCATGCCTAGCTAGTTGGGTTGCAATTATGAGTGATGAACTCTGTGACAGTGCAGATAAAAAATAAATAAAATAAAATTATGATATAAACATTCATTTATTAATTCCCTTCTGCCATGATGACATTTGAAAATTGCCAAGACCTGCCAATATATGAGATGAAGTCCATTAGGTATCGAAGGCCACTTAGTTATCAAGTGGACAAAAGGATATGATAAATTAAATTAAATGATTTGTCTTTAATCGAAGATCTTTATTCTATGATAAACTTCTATCCAAAACACCCCCCCCTTCTTTTCTCTCTTCTCTTCCTTTTTTTTTTTTTTAACGTTTTTGGGTGCTAAATTGCCTAATTCATAATTAGGAAAAAATATATCTTTTTTCAACGAAAGTGCTTTCCTTTTTCGTGTTTGTGTTTGTTTGTGCTTAATGGTCTGGAGCAGTCCGGATCACATGCTCAATATTGCTCATTCACCAAGACTCCCAACTACTGTTTATGCAGGAAAGAGAAAAATCTCAAAAGCCACGATAGTCGCCATTGTTGCTCCAATTGCCGTCTCCGTGCTGCTATTTATTGTGGGCTGCTGTTTCCTAATTAGGAGACGTAGAAAGAAGTTCGATGCAGGAAAAGGACACAATGGTAAGAATATATATATATATATATATATCTGTTTTTTAGCTATGATCAGCTTCTATGCTTTCCTGTCTGTAATTTTACATGCTGCTCTTTGAATTTCAATCTCTTACGTTTATTGTTTGCATTTGTAGCTTTAAATGATATTACCACTGTAGAGTCCTTGCAATTTGATTTTAGAACAATTGAAGCTGCGACGAACAAATTCTCCGACAACAGCAAGCTAGGTGAAGGTGGATTTGGTGTGGTTTACAAGGTATGGAATTGCTTTACATTGCTTGGTTTCTTTCTTTTCAGTAATATTAGTATCATTTGGTCGGGATAATACTTCATTAAATGTAGTAAATTAAAGAATTACAACTATGAGTGATTTGGAGTTTCACATTTTTTTTATTGGAATTATATAAATTGTGCAAAGTAAACAGTTTTAAAGATTGACCGTTGAACATTTTCAGGGTACACTTTCTAATGGACAAGAAATAGCTGTGAAGAGGCTCTCGAAAAGATCTGGACAAGGTGCAGAACAGTTTAAGAATGAGGTTGTATTGGTAGCTAAGCTTCAACACAGAAATTTAGCGAGGCTTTTGGGATTTTGCATAGAAGGAGAAGAAAAGATACTCGTCTATGAATTCATACCCAACAAAAGTCTTGACAATTTCCTATATGGTATGCCCAACCTTGCATATGTCCCATGTTCTCGTGATTAAATTGTATCTCTGAAAGCTATATCTTTTTTTTATCTATCCTAACACGAGTAATTATTCTGATCGACTTGTAGACCCTATAAGACAAAGACAGCTGGATTGGTCCAAGCGTTACAAGATAATAGATGGAATTGCTCGAGGAATTCAATATCTTCATGAAGATTCTCGACTCAAAATTATACATCGTGATCTTAAAGTCAGCAATATCTTGTTAGATGCCAACATGAATCCAAAAATTTCAGATTTTGGCATGGCGAGGATTTTTGGAGTTGATCAAACTCAAGGAAACACAAGTAGGGTTGTTGGAACATAGTAAGCTCTGAACCTTTTCTTTTGTTTTTTCATGATCAGACATGCAGGTAAATTCATTGTATTTCCCAACATATATATCGCTTAAATCTAACAACATAGGTAAAAAGTGGATCATTCGTTAAAACCATAATAAACAATATTATGTGTGTAAGGTTAAAAGAACTCTTGTGGTCTTTTAACACAACCGTATTTTTGGTACTGGTTTGCAGTGGCTACATGTCTCCAGAGTATGCAATGCATGGAGAATTTTCTGTGAAGTCAGATGTTTATAGTTTTGGTGTCTTGATTCTAGAAATTATCAGTGGCAAGAAGAACAGTACTTTCTATGAATCAGATGGTGCTGAGGACCTCTTGAGCTATGTGAGTTTGAACCAATTGTAATTTTGTCCTTTTCTTTAATATCATCTTTGCACTACATTATAACAAAAACTGATGCAGGCATGGATACATTGGAGGGATGGTACGCCCATGGAATTGTTGGATCCAGTTTTGGGAGATTCTTATTCAAGAGACGAAGTCATGAGATGTATCCATATTGGGTTATTATGTGTTCAGGAAGATCCAGCGGACAGACCCTCCATGGCGTTAATAGTTCTCACACTCGATAGCCACTCTGTTACACTGCAAGCACCTCAGCAGCCTGCATTTTTCCTGCGTAGTAAAACAGACATGCCAACAAAGGTTCTGGAATCAGGTCAATCCACGAGTGCATCAATACCACTAATGTCAGTCAATGAAGCATCCATTACCGAACTATACCCTCGATAGTTATATATACACATCCGAATTGAGGGATCTTTTGCTTGTGAAATAGGAACTGAAGAAAATTATGTTCAATGGTTCCAAGTGGTGTAAGTCGAACATGATCATGAGTTCAAACCCTTTTGTATGTTTGGGGTATGTATGCTATGCTAAGTAGTCATGCATGGCGTTGAGCATGAATAAGTGGGTGGTGGGCTTCTGTGATGCATGCATGCCGACTTAATCTTGTTTACTTTAATTTTTATATATATATACATATACTAGGTCAAAGTAACCTGTAAAGCACGTTTGTCTAGTTGGATTATCGTACTTTCTTGATATTAATTATTGTTTAGTATTTAAATTTCTCTATTTTATTTAATTAAATTTTAGTTATAGTGTTTTTATTTGCCTTCTTTTCTATTTTTTTTTGTGATTTTTTATTTTATTAGACCTGTATTTTTCGGATAAGGCTTGTTTTTAATGGGTTTTCCTTTATTTTTGGGTCCAGCCCTTCCAGATTAGGCCCAGCCCATGTGCCTTTAAAACCCAACCCCTTATCCCCTTAAACGGCGTCGTTTTGGCCTCAATGCCCTTAACGCCTTGTTTCTTTCATCTTCTTCCTGCTAGTGCCGACCACTTCTTTTTCATTTTCATTTCTTTTCTTTCCTCTGTTTTTCTGAGTGTTGCCGTCTGCTGCTACTCTTCTTCTTCATTTCTTTTGTTTTCCTCTTCTTTGCTTCTTCTCCTGCTGCACATCACCTGTTTCTTCTTCCTCTTCATTGTTGGTTCTTCTCCTCTGCAAATCAGTGAGCGCCACAACTCATTTCTCCGATTTCGGCTGGTTAGACCGCGACTTTTCATTTTCTTCTCCTCATTTCTTTAATTTATTTTTTCCTCTCTTTGTTTTTCTCCACTATAGCCGTGCAATGCAGCCCAGCCCCTCATTTTTCCCAAAACAACGTCGTTTGGTCCAGGTTAGCATCTTCGGTACGTATCATCTTTTTCATAAAATGTTTGACGTTATTTATACATGAATGCCATCTTCTTCTCTTCAAACCAGTTTCATGTCAACTAATGGATGAATGTGTTACAGCAAAGCCATTGCAGTGGAAAACTTCTGGATAACCAAGCAAAATTTAACCAAACAAAAGCATAAAAAAACCGAGAGAAGATCTAGTCAAGAGACCAT
Organism: Carya illinoinensis; assembly: GCF_018687715.1. Taxonomy (NCBI): domain Eukaryota; kingdom Viridiplantae; phylum Streptophyta; class Magnoliopsida; order Fagales; family Juglandaceae; genus Carya; species Carya illinoinensis. The sequence goes on along the minus strand of NC_056760.1, from coordinate 9,185,864 downwards.
ACTCACGGCAAGCCACAACAAAAAAGGATCAACAACAAGGCAAGAACACACAACGAGAAGCAACAAACAAAGACCCCGACAAGCATTTCTTCTTCTAGACCTCACAACAACAACAAAAATCACATAACCATAACGGCGTCGTTAGGTCTGTTCACTTAACTGCAAAAAAAAAAAAAAAAAGAACTGTTCACTGTTAGGTCTATTAGATATGTACTTATATAATAGATATATATATATATATATATATATATATGTATGTATATATGGTCTATGATAATTTTGATTGCACATTTTATTTGACTACCTACTGTGCAAATGGATCTTGAAGAATAGAGCATGGCGTTCGATTGCAACTTCAATGAGTATCAGTTTATCCAAAGAAATTCAAGAATTAAAGTTCAAAGAGTAATTTTGTTTAGGAGTAAGGAGAGAATACATGAATTTATTTATTTTTCTTTCATGGCAACTTATTAGATAATTAATGAAATATATTGTAAATATTTGTTTTCACAATATGAATAAATTAAACTAGAAACTTTAAAGGAAATACATCTACATAAATTATAGGTCAAAATCATGCTAGGCAAAGTTGCTTGATTGTCAAATATATACTTAAGATTTAAAGTAAATTAATGAGAAATTTTAGGTTTTTAAGTTGACTTTTGAACATAATTTTGGCTAAATGTCGTTTATAATGCGTTCAATTTTTGTTTTCTTCAACCATTTTAGTAAGTTTCCAATTGTTGACGGCGAGTTTTGTACACTTAAGGGTCGGGCTCTCAGCGGTCTGGGTCTTCGATTCCTGGGGCCTGTGATGACAAAGAAAAGGCAGAAAAGAGAATGGCCTTAGGGCTGCCCATGAAACCTTCAATGCCTAAGTTAGTGATAACTCCTTAGTGTGTAATGAAATAAAGCGTGCAGCAGATAAGGATGCTTAATTAAGAGGATTTGGGTTTCGATCCCTTTCCCTGAGGACCCAGGGTCCTTATATACCCAGCCCCGACGGCCCGAGGGCCATACCCTACAACCTGGGGGGAAGGGATGTCCTCCCGGAGCTCCCTCTGCCATACTGTCTTTAATGTGGCGTGGCTTTCTATGTTTAGTCATTAATGTGACGTGGTTGTCTAGTGAACTCATTTAATGCGGTGTGGTCTTCTAGTGCTCCTAAGTCCCCTCCCTTCTCCCTGGCATGTTTCATTCTCTTTCCGTTGATTTGGCTTCCCGCGCTCTTTGTGTAATGTCCCATCCTAGCTCGATTAGTCACACTCAACCCGTGCGGGTCATGGGTCTCCATCGGGACCACAAGGGGCCCCATAGACCTGGGCTAGGCTTTTCAGGCTTTCTTGGCACAGTGGGGACTTTTTGATGTTTGGTCTAGGTTGGTTTACATGGGCCTCAGGCTCAGGACAAAAATCCACCCAACGCCAATGTATTTTTAAGAATACAAATAGTTTTTTGCTGAATTTCTCAAAATTAATGAAATTTTTGCCAAACAAAGATACAATCGAATTTTCTTTAATGAGTTATTATTAAAAACAAATAAAAACTCAAGATTATCAAATATCACAACCCCAATTTTGGCTTATTAAGGCTACTTGACTATTATTATTGAGGAGTTGGTTGTTCCCTATCCAAAAAACCTCAATATATAGTAGTCAAAGTGGTGGTAATAATAATCCATTTCCGTAGTATGAATTTAAGTAAATTGAGAGTTTTAGCAAGTGCTTTTAGAAGTTTAGTAACGTTTATTCCCTATAGGTAACAATTGATATTCATTCAGCAAAGTTGTGGATAAGAACAGTTAAAAAGTCTAGATAAATAGGGTTCCTATACTAAACTTTGTTTAAAAAGAAAATGCACTGAGGTTAGTTTATGAAAATGTGCATGATATGGTTTGAAAAGAAATGTGAAAACAATCTCACATATGTGTTTTGCATTTCTCATGAAATTTGTATAAAAGAGAAAATGTTTTATGGCATGACTAGTGTAGACATGAGCAATATTTAGAAAATGTTTTATGGCATGACTAGTGTATAAATGACCAATATTTTAACATGTTGTTTCTGAAATGTGTAAAAAAGTGAGTATGAAATATGAAAATTTTGTACATATCATATAAAAATGTTCTGAATTTGTTTTGAATATGTGGAAATGATATGAATATGTAGGGGTGAAAGTTTAAATTAGAAAACTAGCCCAAATCAGACCAGTTCGGTCTGGTTGGCTAGGTTGGACCAGATCAGACTCTTTGATATGAGTGCACCCACTTTGGAGACAAAGTGATTTTTCTGCGAATTCTTTTTGTGTGCACACTTGGAACTCCAAGAATGAATAGGAGAAAGTTTCACATTCCGATACTACTTGGTTTGGTTATCGGGGATAGTACAACCCTAAAAAATATAGTATATGATACGATACGATATGATATGAAATGATATGATAAAATGAAAGCTAAGACTTTGGTAGGCTTGGCTTACCAAGAGGGAGGCCTATCCAGCCTGCCCAAGATTAATGAGACTTCGATAAGAGTTGCCAGGTGGGACATATGTCAAACTATTAGCTGCCTCGAATCATTACCAACACGTGGCTACTAGTAAGTCTGTGGGAGAAGTTATCATCGCCGTTCACCTACGAAAAGGAAGGTGGGCGCTGCCGGGACAAACCTATGACGTGCCAACTCCTAAAGTCCCTAAAAAACAGCTACTAAGTAGTGCGTGAGACTTAACCATGACTTCTATACTAAAGAAGGAAAGGTGAGCATTGTCGCAGCAAGCTAAGAGGCAACCAAAATGATGGTCATGAAATAGTAGCCGTGGGAATGAGTGCCAAAAGAATAACTATAGCTCTTTTCGTGAAGAGAGAGAGAGAGAGAGAGAGAGAGAGAGAGAGAGTGGTCAAACCTGGCTAAAAGGGTGTCGAGACGTGAGTTAGACCTCAATGCCGCAATAATTATTTCTCTTAGAGTATCACACCCCCTAATGGATTCACATGCACAAAGCATGAGGTGCAATGTGATAGTTCCTTGGGATGAAAGCCACAAAACTCTAAACTACAATCTACCTAGTATAAAAGCCTAATTGAGATATGATCAAACTTATGAAAGCTTAAGACAAGAAAAACACTTCTTAAAAAAAAAACTGACTTAAGCATCGGAGGGTCCTCTGACCACCCTTGAGCTCTCTTCTTTATTTATGTGTTTGTAAGTCCTTTGGTACACCCCCTTAGCGTCGTTTATGGGATCTCTTGTAATAACATGTGCTTTGCTTCGCAATAACCGGGGCATGGTGGGTTTCTTCAGTAAACCATGGACGTGTCGCAAGTAGAGAATGAAAAATTCGTGAATAGATTAATGGCTTAGGTGGAGGCGTTCTAGAAAGAGAACGAGGCTCTACGGGAAGGCTCCCTTCGATCAACTGAAGCACCAGAGCCAAGTCACAATCAGGAGAAGTCACTTAGGATGATGGTGGAAGATGAAGAAGGGGACAGGAAAAGGATGCAGCAAGAACTTCAAGAGCTGCAAGATAAGTATCAAGAGATGGCCAGAATGGTGGGAACATCCTCTTCTGTGGATCAGATACTCGCCACCTCTGGCCTGCCATACAATGCCAGTGTGATGGTAGTGCCATTACCTTCGAAATTCAGAGTTCTGCAAATGGACCTATATGATGGGTCTCAGGACCCTTTGGAGCATTTGGATACTTTCCAAGCCCATATAACCTTGCACGGTTTCCCAGGGGAGGTTGCTTGCCAATCATTCCCCTTGACCTTGAAAGGTGCAGCTCAAGCTCGATTCACATTATTGGTGCCAAACTCTGTGCGCCACTTTGAAGATTTATCATGTCTCTTCCTCACGCAGTTTATGGCCAGTCGGAAGAGGCAGTGGCCTGCAACTTACCTCTTGACTGTTAAATAGCGAGAGAATGAGAGCCTGAAATCGTACATATTTAGGCCCAATAAAGAGCGAATGAAAACGGACGATCAAAATGAGAAGATCACTCTGGTTGTTCTCTTGGGAGGCATATGGCCTCAAAGTCTGTTTATGGCGGAATTGGCAAGTAGGCCCCTAAGACATTGAGGTAGTTCATGAACCAAGCGGATGGTTTCGTTAACGCAGAAGACACTCTCTAGGCCCTAATCGCCCCGAGAAGAACAGAGAGGGAGCAAGCTGATAAGAAGGCCAAGGCACTAGCCCAAGCAAAATAGGCAGACAAAGGTGGACGTAATCAGTAAGAGAATGGCCATGACAGGCCCTTACCGACCAAAGGTAATGGACCTCGATGCAACCAGCCGACATTAACAATAGAAGATGCAAGGGACCTCCTCTCCCGCAATGTGAGAAGGCGAGGAGGATTGTTGGTGCAAAGGGGCTGCAAAAGAGAAAATAGTGAGAGAATAAAGTTTACTTCAAGGCGCGTTAGAATATCGTTTTTCTTTAGACAATATTTGCCCTCACCAATAACGGTATGTCCATGAGTTACGAGTGAATTTGCTTCCAATATATAATAAAGTCTAAAACAAGTCTGTTTATCTAGCTATATTATGTACACACGAAATTATATCTAAAGATCCTCAAATTTTACTATTCAACATGTCCTAATAATAATAATAAGTTTTGAAGAAATGAAAACTTTTGAGTGAGAATTTTGAAATTGACTTGTAAGATTCTACAATTGCTAACGAGTCTATAAACGACAAAATAATGGGAATGAAATTCGTTTTACTGACCTCTTTTCCGAATTGGTAGAGTTATTTATATGGAGCGAAGCAATACAAAGATTCGACTTGGCAACTTTTGATTTTATTTGCAAACTGTTTCCTGGGCATCTTTCGCCTTGGGCCAGATAGACTGCATGCCCAGCCTTATTCTCTTGGCTCGTGGGTTGGCAAGGCCCGAATGAGAGTCTGGTTTTATTTAATTACAGAATTCAAATAAGATAAAATAAAATATTTTGTTAAAAGTTAAATAAAATATTATTATAATATAATTTTTTAATTTTAGTTTTATTTTAAGATTTAAAAAAATTGAATTATTTATTATATTTTATGTGAAAATTTGATAAAATTATAATAATTATATGAAATAAAATGAAATGAGATAATTTAATTTTATGTAACCAAACCAATTTTAACAAAAAAGCTCTTCATGTCACAGGGGATGATTCCAACCTCTTCCCATAAAATTCTAGCGTTCTATACCACCAAGCCAATTATCAACTTTGACATGTAAAACAGACCCAAATTATTATAACCATGGCCAATGGTTTATAATTTTTCCATAATACCTCTCTTTTCAAATAATTCATGACTCCTAAAATAATTTTCAAAATAAATGTAATATATATATTATTTGGAAAATTTTTCCAACAAGCTTGTCTTGCAATTCGTCTCAGGTTGGTTTGGTTTGGTTCTAGAAAATATTAAAAGTCGAACCGAACAATTTTTGGGACACTGTGATATCTATATTGTGAGGTAATATATTTGCTACCTTAAATGAATACCTTTTGTTTAAAGAAAAGTAAACAGAGGATGTCTTCCAGGAAACTACGGCCGACGGATTAGAAGTTTTTCTTTTGTTAATTGGAAAATGAAGCTACATGGCAAAAATACAACCACCAATTATTTCATTTCTTATGCCAAACAACGATACAATTTTCAAGAGATTTTCAAGTCTTTGTTTAGTGAATTCAATCGAACATAAAATATTTGCGTAGGTTGTTTCGTAGGAAGTTTGCAAGTTTGGTCCTTTTTTTAAAAAAAAAAATAAAAGTTGGAATAATTTTAGTATTTTCAAATTACTATTTCATGAAGTTGCTCGTTTAATTTCATTTAATCACTATAATTTTTTAAAATTTTCATACAAAATAAAATAAATAATTTAATTTTTTTTAAATTTTTAAATAAAAATTATATTAAAAAAATATTATAATAATATTTTATTTAATTTTCAATTTTTATTTCAATTCATCTCTTCTCACCTATTAAAATAAAAATAAACGTGGCGTAAATGAATAATATTGTAAAGCAGAGATTGAATTCACAAGTACTACTACATTGGGTAAGGGCGGTGCAATATCCAGACGTGGTGCTGGACGTGTTTTAAAGTCTATTTCTATATATCCAGACGTGGTGCTGGACGTTTCAAAACTGAGCCCTCAATAACAAGTACAGAAATATATATGCTTTGTGCAGGGAAGCAGAGCAACACATCTCGTTACGTCGTCCTTACCGTTACTGTACTTCTAAATGTTACTTCTTTGGTACTACTCATAGTCTCCACAGGCATCTATATAAGAGCGAAGATGCCTAGGAAGAACGTCGGTAAGTACAGTGAATTTTGTTTTTTTGTTTTTTTTTTTTTAATGCTCCAAAGTTGGGCAGTGTATAATAAAACTTAATAGCATAAAATCAGACCAATACTGAGGAAACAAATCGCTAGACAAAGCTAGGGAACCTTCTCCTCTTTTGGTGCTGGCCCTGGGCTTGATCTTCTAATTATTCAAATACTGAGCCTACCCTATTTAGTCATTTTCTTTGGGGCCAAACTCCAGTAGAAATATGGGAAAAGATCTGGCCTCAATATTTGGGCCCCCGAGCTGATTTTAATCCAGTAGTCACACGCTGGTCTACTGAGGGTAGAGACCATTTTCCCACGATTTTTGAATTACGAGGGGCTTAAATCTTAATGGATGATCTTTCAAGCCCTCCCACACTACTTGGTTTGTTGTGAATTAGGTAAGTTAGATTAGGAGGAGGCTTGGCTTCCTTCCACAGAAGGGGTGATGGACCTCTGCATCTAGCTGGAAATAATTGTTGCGTATGGAATCACAGGGTTGTTGTGAAAAACGATGACAATGAATTGAAAAATAACAACGAACGAGAAAAACAATCACACACGCAATCACACACGACACAAGATGTATGTGGTTCGGCAAATTGCCTACATCCACGGGAGCTGCAGAGGATTTTATTATTGAGAAATATCACACTACAAGATGGATCTCAATACTGTTCGTCCACAGTGTTTTCGTGTCTACAGTAACCGGCCACATGAAGTAAAACATCATATATATAGTTTAAGAGGCGGAAACCCTAAATCGCATGTTCGCTCGAGCGGCGTGTCGAGCGAGCGTCGAGCGAACTTCCCTTCCGCATCCCGCTCGAGCTCACTGTTGAGCTGACATCGAGCGTTCGACTCTGCCTGACTTCGCTCGAGCGGCCAATGCCTCCGCTCGAGCGAAAGTCTCCTGCTCGAGCTCACTGTCGAGCTAACATCGAGCGTTCGACTCTGCCTGATTTCGCTCGAGCGGCCAATGCCTCTACTCGAGCGGTGTGGACCAGACTCCACAGTACTCAACAAGGGTGAGGACAATAGCGACAATGAGTCTATCAGTGAGAGAAACTAAGTATGAGTAGCCCCCTTCTCTATTCCTCTGCCCTCTTTCAGGCCTTTTGGATGTATGTAATTTGGATTAATGTGGCAGGAGTTGTTACGGGGACAATGCCTGGTGAGGGGAATGAGGAACTATTAACAATTCGTAGCCCTGTCAGTATGGTTCCCAGCCAACCTAAGGAGAACAAGGACAGAGGTTCATTTTTGTTTGCTTGTTTTGCATTCCGTACAGAGTCTATGACCATGGGTAGCCAGCAGAAGGTTGGCCAAGCCACTGGAACGAGTCAATATAGTTCAAAGCTACAGGAGGCACTGGACAAGTTCGATACAGTATCCAATGACAGTCAGCCGGTGTCTCATTTCTACTGTTTCGACGGCTACCTGGAGAAATTCCTACGGTTCACCATCCCTAGGGAAGGCGTCCCTTTGTTGGAGAAGCTTCGCAGCCATTATGGTGACTTCACAGCAGAGTGTAGGCTAGGAAATATGGCTGGGAGCATGCTGCTAAAGCTTCTATCTGCTGTACTTCTGGATATTCGTCGCGTGCCCTTGAATGACTTAGATATTACTCGTGTTTGCGAGTGGCGCGATGCACTGAAGGAAGTTCTTGCAGCTGGCTTTGACGGGGGATTTCTACTTGGTCCTATCCGCCACATGATTGTGGAGTTTGACAACCGTCCATCAGAGCAGGAGCTTGCGGAGTTGGAGGCCACAATTACGAAGAAAGAAGTTGAACTGTTGGAGCTAAGGGCCAGGGAGGACAGACTTGCTGCCGCCTGTTCTTCTTTTGGAGTTGGATCTTGTTTTGACCATATACTTGGTGTTTCTTTAATAACTAGGTGAAACTTTACGATGCTCTGGTTTTCTTTGCTTCTGTGGGACAGTTTGATCAAGGAGTTTTGTGGGTAATGATTTATATTTGGTTAATTGTATGTATCATTGAACGAATGTTATTTGTTTGGCAGTTATGCAAAGGTAACTATTAGTTGAAAATATATCATTTGATTCATGCAGCAGTGATTTTAATGGTGAGCAAAGCATCTCCCTTAGAGGAAATGACTTTATCTTCAGGCCAGAAAACCTTACTGCGAGTTCTATCTGCCTTGATCCTATACGGAAGGGCATTCTCAAATCGAAGACATTCTTAGAAGAGGTTTTTGCTTCAGTGCGGATGTACGGGTCGTGGGTTCATCACTGACTACAAACCCAAGCCAAGAGTAATAGGCAACCCAGTAATCAACTGTGTCTCTCACACAGATGAATCCATGTTGTTCTTAATTAACATTTCTCCTGAAGAATTCATTTCTTCTTTTTCCAGCTGTAGTAATGGACATGGACTGGTTTCTTCCCAACAATATCCACCATGAACAAGCTGGACCAGACATTCTAGAGTAGGTTGACCAAGTAAAAACAACTTACAATGAGCATTAAGTAGCATGGGCCACTACCAAAGGACCGATCAAATAGAGAAGAATGGCAGGCCCCAACACTCCAAAAAATTTCTCATGACAAGTAGAAATACGCCACAACTCAGAAAGCATATATGCATGGACCCTTAAGAGTGATTCTAAGCTATATATTCTGCTTCTCCAAATTAAAATTTCGCACCATGCCAACATGCTTGATGAGATGACTACTTTTATTAAAACAATTTTACGAGTAATGATGAAGCGGCACGCGTACACTCTCTAGAATTTGTAGACAATATGGGAAGTTCTGATCGAGAGTGTGTTGGACAACAAGTGCACGATTGAAAAATATATATAAAGATCTATCACTTCATGGATAAATTTCTAATTTCCAAATCGCTTATTGCTGACTACGAACTCGACTAAGAACAGTATTATTTTCGTAAAAGCACTCAGATAAACAGGCTCTGAGACGGGAAAAAAGCATCAACAAGAAATTAATACAATGTTTGTCAAATGCTTCCGTCGGTTTCACTTTTGGCAGTTAGCCCCATCCCTCGTGACTTTAAGATTATCTGATTAATCTCTCTTAACATTATTTTCCAAATCTCTGACCAGAATTTTCTGTCATCTTTTTCATATTTTTCTCAATTCTGTCACTTTCCCTTCTAGAAACGACAGAAAAAAATAAATAAAGTTCTTGAATTGCTTCATTGACCTGCGCCACGCTTACCACTTATTTTGTTGATGATTCGCACCCACTAATGTCCTTCTCATCTTTACTAGAGCGGTATCAGTCTATTTTGTTTTTATTTAGGGGATATCTCTTGATGTCCGAATCCTTATCGGTACAAATAATTATTATATTCATATCTCCAGTATAAAATACAGCGTCGTCAATGTAAATAAACATTTATATAAAAAAAAATGGGTAATTGCAAAACCTAACTTGATGATAATTTTCCATTACACGGCTGAGACGTACGAAGTCACCACATGAATATAAACTGAGACAGTGGCGAAGGGGAAGCAACTGATTTATCAAAATGACTTCCTTCAATCTCGCCATGATCCTTGCGTTGCTTTCCATGCTCGGTTTCCTTGGCCTGACCTGTACTCACGCAGCCGACCCAGTTCCACTCTACCACTTCTGTGAAAACGCTACCTTCTCCCAAAATAGCCTCTACAATTCCAGTCTCAACTCCCTCCTCTCTTCTCTCTCCTCCAACGTCACCCGCAACATCGAATTCTACAACACCACCTCGGCCAGAACACCTCCGACCCCGTCTACGGCCTCTTCCTCTGCCGCGGCGATGTCACTTCCCAAATGTGCCGAGCATGCGTGGCTGCCGCGACCAAAGAGCTCGCCGCTAAATGTTCAAGGGAAAAGATTGCTGTTATTTGGTACGATGAGTGCATGATTCGCTACTCCAACGAGTCTATCTTTTCCACCGTGGCCGAAAGGCCTAGAATTTCTCTATTGAACACTCAGAACATCACCGAGCAGGACCGATTTAATCGGCTGGTGAACACGACGATGATTGACTTAGCAAGTCGGGCCTCGAACTTCCCGACCGGTGCTAAAAAGTACGGGACAAAGGAAGTAAAATTTTCCGAGTTTCAAAATCTGTACAACCTTGTACAGTGTACGCCGGACCTGTCCGGTACCGATTGCGAGAGGTGTCTTGAGGCAGCTATCGGTCGTCTTCCTATATGCTGTGATGGAAAGCAAGGGGGAAGAGTGATTTTTCCCAGTTGTAATGTCAGGTTCGAATTGTACCCTTTTTACCGGACGGTAACTGCGATACCCCCGCCTACGCCAGCTCTTCCACCTCCATCTGCAGGTTCCGTGACTGAACTTAACACTGCTTTCTCCGTTTATACTTTCTACATTCTCCGTCTATAAGGTAACGGAAAAAGTAACGATGCGTCAATTTCTGGCCTCGCTAACTTTTTAGGAATTTTATTACGTAGGGTAGATGATAAATAGAATAATTTAATTATTTTAATATAAATAAAATAAAATAAAATTAAAATATATTGTATATAGGGTAGGATGTTGAGTGGCATAAGAATAATATTATCTTTTTAATAGTAAATGGAATCATTTGACTCATTGCTAATTGTCTTTTAGTCTGAGAGTGCTTATAAATTGGTAGTAATTTGAGAAACTGTGTATTTTTCCCTATTAGATAACTTTGAGATATTGTTAAAATATCTGAGTGGATCCGGAATGATCATCACACAAGTTTTGGTATTCTTGACCTCAAAGATTCGTCTTACTTGAGTCTAATTTGAATTGAGATGAAATAAAAATTAAAAAATTAAATTATTTATTATAATTTATTTAAAAATTTGAAAAAATTATAATGATTAAATATATGAAATGAGTTAAGATAGTTTTACTATCCAAACCGGGCCTTAATCTCCCTTTATACATGTAAGATGAGTGTACGTAAAACTTAATTTCTACCCTGCAGTTCACTGCTCCTCATTGACTACGGTACTGCTTCGTATATCAATGAAACATAATATTTTTATGCAGGAAAAAGCAAAATCTCGGCAGTAACAATAGTCGCCATTGTTGCTCCAATTGCTGCAGCTGTGATGCTCCTAGTCCTGTCCTACTGTTTCCTAACTAGGAGAGCAGCAAGAAAGAAGTTGAACGAAGAAAAGGGATCAAGTTTTGAGAAACCAGATCATGTCCTAACCTATAATGGTAGGCAATTAAGTTGTCTTGTGTTCAATAGATCTCACTCTTAAACATTTTGATTCAAACATATAACTGCCCTGGAAAAAAATAAAATAAAATAAAAATAAAAATAAAAAATAAAACTTGTATCTGTATTCTGTACTCATCCAATTAAAGTTGTTCTTTGACCTCCACTTAGGGGTGGGCAGCGGGGCCCCGGAACCCGCTGCCCCGCCCCGTTCGCCCCCCACCCCGTACCCCGTCATGCGGGACGGGGTACCCCGCCCCCGCACACCGGAGGCGGGGGACGGAGTGGATTTCCCCCCTCCGCCCCATGCGGGGGCGGGGGGGTGCCTACCCCGCACCGTATGGTGCGGGTAGCACCCCTACCTCCACTTGTGGGAATGATAAATATAGAGAAAACATGCCACACATCCTTTGTGTTTTAGTGCAACACGAAATATGACAATTATATCATGATGAAGAGAATAGTAAATTATCTCCATCATATAGCTAAATCACTAATGGTATAAACTTTGCGTCCTCATGTCTGCACAAATTGCTGTATAATCTCCTCCTTTTTTGGGATACATAGCTGCAAATGAAATTGCAAAGGAAATAGCAACAGCAGACTGCTTGCAATTTGATTTTGGAACAATTGAAGCTGCCACCAACAAATTCTCAAATGACAACAAGTTAGGTTCTGGTGGATTTGGGGAGGTTTACAAGGTACTAAATTAATTAATATTCATTTATTGACTTTCTTCATTTCTTCTTTTTCCAATTTTCTAATAGTTCTCAAAAGAACCATATCTATCAAATTTATTGCATTTTAATATGAACAAATTCAGAATTTTAAAAACCTTTTGAAGTCGGGATTTTATAAATTCTACAATGAAAATTATTCTAAAGCTGGTTGAAGTACCAATATTGGCAGGCTACACTTCCTACTGGACAAGAAATAGCAGTAAAGAGGCTATGGAGAAGCTCTGGACAAGGTGCAGAGCAATTTAAGAACGAGGTTGTACTGGCAGCGAAACTTCAACACAAAAATTTAACAGCGCTATTGGGATTCTGCTTGGAAGGAGAAGAAAAGATACTAATCTATGAGTTTCTTCCTAATAAAGGCCTTGACTATTTTCTATATGGTATGTCTACCGGAACATCTGTCTAATACTTTCACATCAGGATGCATGTGCATCTGGTCCTTCATTTATTGATTGAAAAGTCTCTTTCATCTTGATAAACTTGTAGATCCTAAGAGACAAAGACAACTGGATTGGTCAAAACGTTACAAGATAATGGGCGGGGTTGCTCGAGGAATTCAATATCTTCATGAAGATTCTCAAGTTAAAATTATCCATCGGGACCTGAAAGTTAGCAGTATTTTGTTGGACACAGATATGAATCCAAAAATTTCAGATTTTGGCATGGCAAGGATTCTTGAGGCTGATCAAGATCAAAATGATGCAAGTAGAACCGTGGGGACATAGTAAGTTCTAAGTTGCTTCTCTCTGTTTTGGAACATTAGAACGGACTGGTTCAATTGCCAGAAATAATTAAGGATAAATAAATTGACAGGCCGATGGTCATTCTAAAATTTTGATCTCAAGAAACATATGCCTAGCCTTCTTACGTCTTTTAGTAACACTGCTGTGTTTCTGGTGCTACTTGTAGCGGTTACATGGCTCCAGAGTACGCAATGCACGGGGAATTTTCTGCAAAATCTGATGTGTATAGTTTTGGTGTCATAGTCCTAGAGATCATCAGTGGGAAGAAGAACAGTAGTTTTGAATCAGAGCAAGTTGATGACCTCTTGAGCTATGTGAGTATAAACCAGATGTTTGTTTTTTTTTTTTTTATCATACCCACCAAGTGCAAGGAGATATTCTGACCAATATTACTTGATAAAACATGCAGGCTTGGATACATTGGAGAGACGGAAGCCCCCTGAAATTGTTGGATCCAACTATGGGAGACTCTTATTCGAAAGAGGAAGTCATTAGATGCATCCATATCGCTTTATTATGTGTTCAGAAAGATCCAGCGGATCGACCTACCATGGCATCAGTCGTTCTCATGCTTAATAGCTACTCTGTCACTCTTCCATCACCTCAGCAGCCTGCATTTTTCCTCAGTAGAACTGACCCGAACATTCCAACAATGGGGATGGAGTCTGCTCAATCTATTGGCATGACAATGCCATGGTCTGTTGATGACGCGCCCATTACCGAACCACATCCTCGATAATGTGAGGAAACCAGGCATATGCAAATATTGTGAAAACATGCCACCTGAGTGTCAGGTTTAGAAAACTCAAGTAGCCCGCTGATGGCATTTATCCGTGTCTTTAATAAAAACAAGTCTAGCTGGAAGACATCTATGACCGTAAATATGGCGCAAGTAACAAATTTGACATCTCTCTAGAGTAGCTCTGGCTTATTAGGCCTTATCCGACCTAACGTATTGATCAGCCTCCAATATTTCAACCTATGTTTTGTTTTTCCTGATCAAATCACTAATATTTCAACTTACGTTATGTCATCACTCACATGTTTTGAATAGAAACAAGGTAATCAGTTGTTTTAAGATCTCTCGCAATACAACTACTTCAGATATTTTCTTATTATTTTATTAATATTAATAAATTTTATTATTATTTTTACTATTATTTATAAAAAATAATATTATATATAATTGTAGAGTAGGTAAGTATCGTAAAATCGTTATAAAAAATAATAGATCTATTATTAAAAAATTATTTTTTAAAATAAATCTTATATTTATTAAATTTTTTATAAAAAAAAAATATTATACAACACTTACACTCTTCACATTTAAAAAAATCATTTTCCTTTTACAAATCATATGAGATACAGCCACCACCTGAGCGTATTTTCCTCTAGCTGTGAAATGGTTCCACGGTGATGCAGCCATTTTTTAACTATGTTAATCACAAATTCCTTGGCAAGTACGTACATACATGGAAAATGCTAGATCCCCCGCTAGCTCCCAGTGTTTTATTTTATTTTTTCTTTTTCTTAATGATTGAGAAAACATTTTTTAATATTATTATGAATTTTTTTATTTTTTTAAATATTTAAAAGTATCAAAAAATGATGTGAAAAAACAAATATTTTTTCTTTCTAAGCCTAGCAAGAGCTCCCAACAGAACCCCCAACAGTGGCTAAGGATCCTACATACATATATATATATATATATATATATATATGTGTGTGTGTGTGTAATGTTAAAATAATGCTAAATTCATTGAGATTGGGTCTCGACACTTTTTTTTTTTTTTACTTACTCATTAAGTAAGTATTTTTCAATAACATTGTGAATTTATTTTTAAAATCTTTTCAAAGATACAAAAAATATATGAAAAAAAGAAAACATTTATCCTTATGAAAGAATTTGTAGGACTATAACATGGTGGGTGTATCACAAAGTTGTATATATACACATTGAAGTAGGGGTAAAAATTTAAATCGAAAAACTGGAAGATCGGCCCGAACCGAAATGGATTGGTTGGTCCAGTTTTCAACAAGTCTGGTTTCTATTATTGACTTTTCAGGATCAGACTGGACCTATTTATAAAATATATAAAATTAATTTTTAATATTATGTAAATATTTTTATATATAATATATATAATTATATATGAAATAATTTTATATTATAATTTATAATATAAAATTTTAATCTTGAATATAAAAATTTATTTGATCATTGTTATTAATATAAAATACATTTTATGGTTTAATAAATTCGTAACATATTTTTTTAATAAATATATAATATATTAGTAATATACATTAGTAATACTAATATATTTAATATATTAATTATATTTTATTTTAATACTATATTCTTTTTAATGATATTAGCACTTGATGAAAATAAAAAAATCAAATAAAATCTAATGAAATCGATAAAATCAAAAGTACGGATTTAGATTATTTGGAATCGATTTTTAAAAATATAAAATTAATATATACGAATCCTAAAATTTATACAAAATTAAATCCAACTGAACCGGCTAGACCCTACTCTGAATTATGAGCCTAGTTCTAGATGATTGAGACCCGTAGAAAAGTAAACTCCTTGCAATACAGGGTATTGATGGTTGGTTGCTCAATTAAGTTCCCGTCTGCCTCCGAGTAAATGCTTAACCAAATGTTCGTAGTCTTCCTGGGAGACAGGGGTGGGCTCCGACTCCGACGGAGTCGGAATGGTCTTCTCCGAACTCCGACTCCGACAGGAGTCGGAAAAAACTTTTCACTCCGACTCCGACTCCGAACGGAGTCGGGCTCCGACTCCGACATGATGTCGGAACTCCGATCGGAGTATTGTTGAGCTTCGGCCCACCTCTGACTCCGAAGGCCCACCTCCGAAAGCCCATGCGAAATTCACTCCGTCCAACAGGCAACAACCTAATTGACTTCTAATTTCAAAAAAATGATGTAAAAAAATAATAAATAAAATTAAATACAAATGACAGTGATTAAATTCCATACAGACTACAGTCATACATTACAAAACAAAAAAGTAGTAAATTAGTAATTGAACATTGATAAAGTCTTGATTCTTGAACATCGATAAAGGAACAAAGTCTTAATTCTTGAAGTTGAAGCCAGTAGCCACTACCATTCGGCATTCGTTGTCATAAACTTTTATCTGCAAAATAATACATATGAAAATATTTTTAAAAAATATAGTATGAATTATGAAATGGTCAATAATTTTTTAAATGATTTAAAAATACTAACATAGTACCTGAATAGCATCACTACAATACATGAACACAATTCCTCATCCATGTAACTTGTAACTCATTCGCAATTATCACTCATCCGCAACTATGCTAGGGTTCACAAGTATGTCTACAAAATCATAAAAATTAGAAGTTTAATAATTAAAACATTACAAATATCTAAATTATCATTTAAAAGCATATAAACTATAAAGTTACCTGATTCAAGCCTATAGCTCTCGGGATCAATAATATCTACTCCAATGGGCATTTCACATAGCCAGTTTTGTGTGCAAATGAGGGCCTCCACAGTTGAAGCTGACAATGAACTCCGATAAGCATCTAACACACGACCTCCAGTGCTAAACGCCGACTCAGATGCAACCGTAGTGATAGGAATAGCTAGCAGATCTCGGGCTATCCGGGAAAGAATAGGAAACTTGGTGGAATGAACCTTCCACCAAGTTAATAACTGAAATGCATCACTAGGTGCCTCGACATCTTCCATCAAATAGCGTTCAACCTCAGACCTACACTGCATAATATTTCTCGATGCACGCCTTTGATGATATCGCTGCACCAATGGTGATGAGATAGCTGCAGCAGAAGCAGTGTAATCACAGGAAGATGTCGAACTGGTCGGGTGTGAGGAGCTACGGCTACCACTTGCTGAAGTAGGATGACCAATATTGTTGTAGTGGTTATATAAGTCATCAATATCCTTTCTCAGCTCTCTAATAAACTCTTCAGCCTTCTCTTCCCCGAGAATGTCAATAAAGAAAAATTGGATTATTTCCAGCTTATATCGAGGGTCAAGGATTGCAGCCACAAGTAATAATCTATTTATCTTCACAATATCCCCCCAATATTTATCATATTTTGATTTCATCCTCATAGCCGTAGCATATAACAGTCCCTCACTGTTAGCATAACTCTGTTGCAGGTGTTCATGAATCCTCGAAAGCTCGTCGAAGTACAAGTTTGCAGTACAATATTTGGATCCAGATATCCGCATAGTTGTATCATAAAACAACTTCAAAAAATCAATAAAAGACTTCACACGATCCCAATCAACTACATCCGGTGCACCGAGCCCTCTTCTCCCCCCAGTAGACTCCATCAAAGCATACCTCAAACCTCCATCCTCAACCTCCATTCTCTGGAATGCTCTTTCGTACTTCTGCGCCACCTCCAACATCATATATGTCGAGTTCCATCGAGTCGGAACGTCCAAACACAACATCGCAGAAGATGGAATCTGAAGCTGTTCTGCTATGGCCTTAAACTTGCCAAGCCTTTGGGGGGAAGCCCTCACATATCTCACAATATTGCGGACTTTGGTAATTGAATCATCAACCTCCTTCAACCCTTCAGAAACAATGAGGTTGATGATATGAGCACAGCATCGAACATGTAGGAACTCGTGTCCACGAATGATATCATCTTTTACTGTTGTATTCCTCTTGAACCACTCAATTGCAGTGTCATTGGCACTGGCATTGTCAACTGTCATACAAAGGACTTTTTTAATACCCCAGTCCTGAATACAATCATCCATCATTGCACCAATGGATGCACCCTTGTGATCAACAATCTCTCTAAATCCAATTATCCGTTTATGCAGAGTCCACTCACTGTCAATAAAGTGGGCTGTGATACACATGTACCCCACATTTTGTATGGACGTCCATGTATCAGTGGTAAAAGGCATCTCATCAGTAATGATCATCTCTGCAAGTAATTCCCGCAACATTTTCTCACTATATTGAGGGATTATAAGCTTCTTAACATGTGAAGGGCCACCATCAGTCGCCACTTGAGTTTCGTAACTGAGCTTGGTTTGATCAGTGCCAGTGGTCGCCAATCCCTTCGCGATCTTATACCGTTGGCAACCAGTAAGATGTGCTATTAATACACTGGTGCCTTGCTTCTTCGAATGACAACCACAAAGTTGCCCACAGTGGTTGCATCTTGCCTGGGGGTTCACACGATCCCCAGGAATTTTAGTGAAATGTTCCCACGTCCATGACCGTTTTTTAGAAGGGCGTGGTGGTTGCTGAGGTTCAATGGGCACATCTGCCATCTCCTCCTCTTCATTGAACATATCTTCATCTTCTCCTTCTATATCTACTGGGAGACGACTACTTGCACAAGAAGTAGCTGCTCTAGATGCTGGTCTAGATGCTGCCCTAGGCTCTAGGAGTAGAAGTACATGCCGTCATCGGAGTGGAAGCCCCCGCTGGTGTAAGAGGACTGACATTGTCTCCACAATCTCTACTTCCACTAGGTCTAGCATCCATACTATTTGAAATCAAAGAAGCTGAAACATTAAATTAAAAGCAAGGAGTTAGTTGCTAAATAAAAAATTAGAAGTACTGTAAATAAAATAAAATTAGAGCAAAGCTGTAAATACAGTCGGGACTCGGATTTACCATTTACTTTGTTTAACATATCAAATGGGTATTTTTTTTTTTTTTTGCCTCACTTTATTACCTAACATATTTTCTTACTTTTACATACAGACACTTTTTCACATATTTACTTTCTCGTTTGTCAAGTTTCTTAATTTATCAAAAGTTACTGCCCTTCACTTTTGAGTCATACAATGATGAAGCAATCAAAAGTTTTTAACATGCATGTCCAATGTCTATTGTCTTGAATTCGGTTCCTTCCCGTTCTAGCACACTTCCCAGTTCCCAACTAGCTATATAAATTATAATCACCACTTCTCATTACTTTTATTTGTTTGTTCAGTTAACTAAAAACTAAAAAGCAACCCAAAATGCTACAAAGATGTACTTTGTTTTTGGTACAATACAAACAAATTTCACAATATGATAACTGTACAAACAATATGATAACTGAGCAAATTTGATTTGTGTTAAAATATTTTATAGAGTTTTAGAGAAAGAGAAAGAAAGTATGCAATATTGAATATAGTAACTATATTGTGACATGGTAAACACTAAACAGAACTTTAAAAGGATTTTCCTTTATATATATATATATATATATTATTCCTATTAAATTAATTAAGTTATTCTACTCATCATCCCTCCACCATATACTTGTTAAGGAAAAAATAAAAAGATAAAAAAATAAAATAAATGTGATATATAGGGATGATAAGTAAAATTAGTCCATCTTAAAGTTGTGTCATGATTAAAACAAGATAGGAATTATGGTTCTCTAATGAAAATCTGAGACACTATATATAATATACTGAATTGACTAAATTAGTTTGATATAATATATTAAATTACATTTTGGATTAGTTAGATATTTTAAGGGATTATGGTGACGGATTGATCTTTTAAATACTAATTATAGTTCGAACCGAACCCTCTTGTGCATCATAAAATAATGTCAAACCAACAAATTCTCCCAACCTTTCCCCCAATAAAATCAAATGACCGAATTAAAGTGTAAGCGGCTGAGGCATTTTCACAAACAGTTTGCATGCAACCACATTTACATTCCTATAACAATGATTCCACTACTGCATTTCCATCCTAATTACACTTTTCTCACTAAATTCATACACCAACAAATTAAATTGCAGAAGAAGGGACCATTACATTACATTATTTGAAAAAAACTACAGCCTAAAATTACCGATTCCGAAGTGGGAACTGGGAAGACTGAAGAATGAAGAATGAAGATGGCACTGAGTCAGTGCTGACCAGTCGGCAGGATGTGTCTCAGCTGTGTATGGGCAAGACTAACGGCAGTAGTGTCACGGTGAGAGGCTGTGCCGCTGTGAGTGTGAGGTATAGGGGCGACTGGGTGAGCGGGTGAGATGGCAGACTGCAGTGCGGCACTGAGGGGGAGGGGTGATTCGTGAAGTGTGAATCGGCGTTGAAGGGAAATGCCCTTCATGCAAGGCCAACGGGCCATTGCGAACGACGTCGTTCCTATTTAAATGGAACGGCGTCGTTTAATGAAGACGTATATTTAAAAAAAAAATTAAAACAGATGCAAAACGACGTCGTTTGCATCTGTTTTAATTTTAACAGATTCGGAATTCGGAGTCGGAATTCAGAGCAAATGGCCACTCCGATTCCGACTCCGACTACCGAACTTTAACCGGATCTACTCCGACTCCGATTCCGACACCCGAAAATTCCGACTATATCGGAGTCGGAATCGGAGCAGAGTTTAGACGGAATCGAAAATGTCGAAATTTTGCACAGCCCTACTGGGAGATATGTGAGTGAGAGAGAGAGAGACGTCATTATCCATCAACGATATTACGATATCTTATCTCCTATCCCACGAGGATGTCCTTCTTTTTCTTATTTTTATGAAAATTTAATTTTTCTGATAAATAAATTTGTTTTTAAAATTCTGATTCCACCTTATCTCCCTTGCTACGGAAGGGTGAGATATCAACGGATGTTTGGAAATATATTTTATCTCGTATCATTTATTTTATTTTATTTTTTTTAAATATTATTAAAATATAAATAATTTTAAATTAATTGCTATAATTTTTTAAATTAATCATTATAATTTTTTTAAAATTTTAAATAAAAAATAACAAATTTTTTCAACTTCAAAATAAAAATAATAAAAAGCTTGGCTCGCCCTGCACCGACTTGGTTGAATGGGTCAAGACGACCCCTCTTCTCGAAGGCAAATGTCTTGCGTTTTCACTGTCAAGTCCAGGCTTGGCTTAAATCTATTCTGTTTCCTGGTTGATTTCACAAATTAGTTCTGCAAATCTTGAACAATTCCAAAGTGGAAGAGATTATTTCATCAAAATGCTTTCCTTCAATCCTTTCTTTCTTCCCGTCGTGTTATTTCTCATGCTTGGCTCCCTCAGCCTGACCACTCATGCCGCCGATCCAGTTCCACTCTACCACTTCTGTGCAAACAGTACCTTCTCCCAAAATAGCCTCTACAATTCCAGTCTCAACTCCCTCCTCTCTTCCCTCTCCTCCAACGTCAGCCGCAATATCGAATTCTACAACACCACCTCCGGCCAGAACACCTCCGACCCCGTCTACGGCCTCTTCCTCTGCCGCGGCGACGTCACTTCCCAGATGTGCCGAACATGCGTGGCTGCCGCGACCAAAGAGCTCGCCGCTAAATGTTCAAGGGAAAAGGTTGCTGTTATTTGGTATGACGAGTGCATGATTCGCTACTCCAACGAGTCTATCTTTTCCACCGTGGCCGTAAGGCCCAGGATTCATCTGTTGAACACGCAGAACATCACGGAGCAGGACCGATTTAACCGGCTGGTGAACACGACGATGACTGACTTGGCAAGTAGGGCCTCGAACTTTCCAACCGGAGTCAAAAAATTTGGAACCAATCAAACGAAATTTTCCGAGTTTCAAAATCTGTACAGCCTTGTACAGTGCACGCCGGACCTGTCTAGCGCCGATTGCAACTGGTGTCTCCAGACAGCTATCAACCGTCTTCCGATATGTTGTGGTGGGAAGCAAGGGGGAAGGGCTCTGTTTCCTAGTTGTAACGTTAGGTACGAATTGTACCCATTTTACACGGGTGCATCTACGCCGCCCCCTCCTGCGCCAGGGCCTGCATCTCCGCCTCCACCTACGGGCTCTGCACCTGGATCAAAAGGTAAAGTGGAGAACCCGTTTGGCTGCTTTTCATTCTCCTATTATTATTATTATTATTATTATTATGTTGAGGGATAAAAATATAAGGAAAACAGCAATATATATCCTTCTCAGTCTATTTATACAAATTATCTCATTTTATTTTATCTTATTTAATTATTATAATTTTTTTAATTTATTATATAAAATATAATAAATAATTTAATTTTTAAAAATTTTAAAATAAAAATAATATTATAATAATATTTTATTTTTCTTTAAACTTTCTTCTTATATTATATTATCTGTGTAATCAATTAATATCTTAGTTTTTATGCTCAGAAAAATAAATTAAAAAAAACCCATTCTCTCTTTAAAATATATTAAAATATACGAAAGTTAGGTATAAACGTGTAAGTCATGCCTAGCGGTTGCAATTATGAGTGATATGTTAGTGGAAATATGTATATATATATATATATAAAAAGTTGAATTATTATATAAACATTCATTTATTAATTCCCTTTTCTGCCATGTCCACATTTGAAAATTATTTGGAGAAGATTAATACATTAGACCTGCCAATATATGAACTGAAGAAGTCCATTGATAATTTGGTATCGATGGCCACTTAGCAAGTGGACAAAAGGATGGAGTAAAACTTCTTGTGAAAATGTGTTGTGTGGATCATTAATTTATTTATTTATTTTAATTAAGTTTTTCGGGTGCTAAATTTTTTTTCATTAGTAGTTTATTCTTTTCACCAAAGCTGCTTTCCCTTTTGTTCTTGTGTTTGTTTGTGCTTAATGGTCTTTGGACCAGTCCAAATTACATGCTTATTCACCCAGAGTCGTAACTGCTGTTTCTGCAGGAAAAACAAAAATCTCAACAACCACGATAGTCGCCATTGTTGCTCCAATTGCTGTCTCCGTGCTGCTATTCATTGTGGGCTGCTGTTTCCTAATTAGGAGACGTAGAAAGAAGTTCGATGCAGGAAAAGGAGACAATGGTAGCTATGATCAGCTGCTATGTTTTCGTGTTTGTAATTTTACATGCTGCTCTTTGAATATCAATCTCTTATGTTTATTGTTTGCATTTGTAGCTTTAAATGATATTACCACTTTAGAGTCCTTGCAATTTGATTTTAGTACAATTGAAGCTGCGACGAACAAATTCTCCGACAACAGCAAGCTAGGTGAAGGTGGATTTGGTGTGGTTTACAAGGTATGGAATTGCTTTACATTGCTTGGTTTCTTTCTTTTCAGTAATACTAGTATCACTTGGTCGGGATAATACTTCATTAAATATAGTAAATTAAAGACTTACAACTATGAGTGATTTGGAGTTCACATTTTTTTTATTGGAATTATATAAATTGTGCAAAGTAAACAGTTTTAAAGATTGACCGTTGAACATTTTCAGGGTACACTTTCTAATAGACAAGAAATAGCTGTGAAGAGGCTCTCGAAAAGATCTGGACAAGGTGCAGAACAGTTTAAGAATGAGGTTGTATTGGTAGCTAAGCTTCAACACAGAAATTTAGCGAGGCTTTTGGGATTTTGCATAGAAGGAGAAGAAAAGATACTCGTCTATGAATTCATACCCAACAAAAGTCTTGACAATTTCCTATATGGTATGCCCAACCTTGCATATGTCCCATGTTCTCGTGATTAAATTGTATCTCTGAAAGCTATATCTTTTTTTTATCTATCCTAACACGAGTAATTATTCTGATGAACTTGTAGACCCTATAAGACAAAGACAGCTGGATTGGTCCAAGCGTTACAAGATAATAGATGGAATTGCTCGAGGAATTCAATATCTTCATGAAGATTCTCGACTCAAAATTATACATCGTGATCTCAAAGTCAGCAATATATTGTTAGATGCCAACTTAAATCCAAAAATTTCAGATTTTGGCATGGCGAGGATTTTTGGAGTTGATCAAACGCAGGGAAACACAAGTAGGGTTGTTGGAACATAGTAAGCTCCGAACCTTTTCTTTTGTTTTTCATGATCAGAGCTACATGTAAATTCATTGTTTTTCCCAACATATATATCGCATAAATCTAACAACATAGGTAAAAAGTGGATCATTCGTTAAAACCATAATAAATAGTATTATTGGAGTAAGGTTAAAAGAACTGTAGTTGTCTTTTAACACAACCGTATTTTGGTGCTGGTTTGCAGTGGCTACATGTCTCCAGAGTATGCAATGCATGGAGAATTTTCTGTGAAGTCAGATGTTTATAGTTTTGGTGTCTTGATTCTAGAAATTATCAGTGGCAAGAAGAACAGTACTTTCTATGAATCAGATGGTGCTGAGGACCTCTTGAGCTATGTGAGTTTGAACTAATTGTAATTTTTTTTCCTTTTCTTTAATATCATCTTTGCACTACATTATAACAAAAACTGATGCAGGCATGGATACATTGGAGGAATGGTACGCCCATGGAATTGTTGGATCCAGTTTTGGGGGATTCTTATTCAAGAGATGAAGTCATGAGGTGTATCCATATTGGGTTATTATGTGTTCAGGAAGATCCGGCGGACAGACCCTCCATGGCGTCAATAGTTCTCACACTCAATAGCCACTCTGTTACACTGCAAGCACCTCAGCAGCCCGCATTTTTCCTTCGCAGTAAAACAGACATGCCAGCAAAGGTTCTGGAATCAGGTCAATCCACGAGCGCATCTATACCATTGTCAGTCAATGAAGCATCCATTACGGAACTACACCCTCGATAGTTACATATATACATCCAACTTGAGGGATCTTTTGCTTGCAGGATATGAACTGAAGAAAATTATGTTCAATGGTTCCAAGTAGTGTAGGTCGAACATGATCATGAGTTCAAACGTCCCTTCTGTATGTTTGGCGTATGTTATGCTATTTAGTCATGCATGGTGTTGAGCATGAATAAGTGGGGGCTGGGCTTCTGTCATGCATGCATGCCAACTTAATCTTGTTTACTTTAATTAAAAATATATATGGTCCATGATAATTTTGATTATAAATAAAATTTGGCTACCTAGTGTGCAAATTAATGTTGAAGAATAGAGCATGGCGATCGATTGCACTTCAATGAGTACCAGTTGATCCGAAGGAAATCAAAACTTAAAATTCAACGAGTCATTTTGTTTACGAGTAAGTGCTGAGAAATATTCCGTAAATATTTTTTTCATTAGTATTTTAAGATATTTTCTTTTTAAACATCATTTAGCCATAAAATATTTTCAATTTCAAATCTTTGACTTTGACTTTTTTTATCTAATCGTTATTTAATTTAAAATTTTTTCAAACTCTGCAACAAAATATAAAAAATAATACAATTTTTTTAAATTTTACAATAAAAATAATATTAAAAAAAGTCACCAATGTTTTATATTTTTTTATTTAACGAATAAGGAAATATTTTAAATAATTTTATAATTTTTTTAAAAAATATATAAAATAAATTTATAAAAAAACAAAAAAAGAAAATAAAATAACTTTATTTTGATCTATTTATGACTTTTATCTGCGAGGATACCTTTACTAAACTTTTGCAAAAGTTGATATCCAGAAGGTGTTAATTTCTTATGTTAGGTTTTTCAGCACCCGAAGACAGAAAAGTCAAGAAGCGTCAAGTCATCTCCGTGGATCTCACTTGTGAGAAACAGAAGGCAAAATAGGAGAAAATCATTGGTAAAGTGAACGTGGCGATGCCTGTAAAGTGCAAACTTTAATTTGGGAGTAACAGTGTGAGAAAACCATCGCCAAGAAAAAAAAATGGCTTCTTGCAAGTTTTCCTTATGCCTTGTGTGTCTAATCTCCATCATAATAACCTTGTTGAGCCTCACCATTGAAGCAGCTCCTACTTACGCATCTCACGATTGCCAAAATGCAACCTTTTTCACTCCCAGCAGCACCTACCAAGCCAACCTCAACTTCCTCCTCTCCTCTCTTTCTTCTAACTCCACCCTTCCCGAGGGATTCTACAGAGTGAATACCGGAAAGAACCCTCCCGACGCGATCATCGGCCGGTTTCTCTGCCGTGGTGATCTGACCCCGGACCTCTGTCAAAACTGCATCTCTACTGCAATCGAAGATGTACGGAAACGCTGTCCGTTCGATCCATACTATTTACTTGTTCGCTGTCTCCAAATAATGAAACTAGCACTTGTGTTTGGCTATAGTTTTTGTTTAAGGAATGTAAAGTTAGGGCAGTATTTCTGATCCCCGAGTCTTTTACTTTGGAGAGATGCACAAACATGGATTTTGTGGTCATAACATTTTACGAGTACTGCTCATTGGGCCAAGTTTATCAGAATACAAATGGGAGTTTAGAGACTGGTATGAATGATGAAGTAAACTCTTGAAAGAGAGACAATACCAGGATTTGGGAATAACTATTTCTTGTTCTCATATACAAAAAGTGGTTTTACATATTAGGTCCAGGCATGTGAAAAATAATAATAAGATCTTCACTCAAAACATTGACTTTTGGTGCTAAATGTTGTTACTAATTGATAACCATGAAACAAGGTGTTCGATAGAGATTCTCTGTGATTGCATGATTATATTGAATGGTCTCGTTATGGGGAGAGAAAAATAAATTATATGTATGATTTTTGGGCAGAATAAATCTCATATGGCAATTGTACAGTTTTATAACGTTCCTAAATTTATCTATTAGATTAGTATGCCACCCCGATTTCTTGATTCATAACTTGAATTTGATATGGATTGACCATTCAATTTCTTCCATATTTGAATATTAAATGGTTGATTCCATTTTTTTCCTTCCCTGTAGTTGGAAAGCCGCCATCACATTTTTTATTATTTTTCAACACCATGCTAAATGGTTAAAAATGATTCATTTTTATTTATTTATTTTCATTTTATGCCATGTTAAAACAATGAAAATAATATTTAAAAAATCAATAATATTTTTTATTTAAATTTTCTTTTCAAGTCTAGTCTTGAATTATTTTTCAATTTTTATTTTTTGGTTTAAAGTGAAACTTAAAGAAAGTTACAAACTTACAAAAATAGGCGTCGTGTTCCTTCTGAAATTCTCAACGTACCCCTATAAAATCACGAAATTGTTTATCAATTTCCTTGAACAAATAAGTTAGATCTCAATTATCAAGATTATGAAACGAATCAAATACTTTAAAATAAATAATCAAACTTGCAAGACACAACGATTGGTTATGAAGGGAAACCCTTTAAAGAACTCTTTAAAGGTAAAACTCTACGGGGCAGCCAAACCCAGGAAAGTCAATCTTATTATTTGAAGAACAATTACAAGCAATAATCAATTACAAAACCTTTGTAATTCGACTCTTTTACTTGCTTAGACAAACGACCCGTTTGTCTTCTACCGCAGTAGCAGCCAGAACCTCTGGCGATCTTCAAATGTTGACTTCCATTTTGGAACTCCAGAGGCTGAAATCCAATCGATGTTCGTTCACACTCAAAGCATGATCGCACTCAAGAAGATATGAAAA
The DNA here is from genome assembly GCF_018687715.1 of Carya illinoinensis. Taxonomy (NCBI): domain Eukaryota; kingdom Viridiplantae; phylum Streptophyta; class Magnoliopsida; order Fagales; family Juglandaceae; genus Carya; species Carya illinoinensis. Next base: position 9,158,554 of record NC_056760.1, on the reverse strand, counting down.
ACCCCATGAAAATTCTCAAGTGAATTTTCTCTCATAAATGCTCAGAATATCCTCTCTGAAATTCGTGGCTCAAAGTGCTTGAAAAGATACAAAACTGAATCCCTTTAAATAGAAAGTCTGGAAAGAGTTCTAGTCGCAGTAGGACTCTACTGACGGTTAGCAACAGACGCGAAAACGTGTTCCAACGGACTGCTAACATTTCGCGACAATATCTTTTGTTATTGACTAAACTCTGTTCAGCTTTCTTCTTGATAAATACCAATATTCCAGAACTCGATTTTAACCTCAAAAACTTATCTAAACAACACCTAAGACTTCTAGATAGACTCAATATTATTTAGATACAAATCAATACTTATTTTACATTCATCCAAATTTAATCAAATAATGATAAGATAAATCTTATCATTCATCCAAATTTAATCAAATAATGATAAGATAAACCTTATCATTTAGTCATCTAATCCTAGCCAATTTTTGCCTTTACAATCTCCCCCTTTGGCGGATTGGTGACAAAACCAACTTGATGAATGTCTTGCATATACAATCTTCCCTTTGGAAGATTGGTCACAAAACCAACTTGATGAATGTAGTGTGTACCTAAGACAAAAACAACCAGCAGACCAAGATCTCGTGAAAAATATCTTAATACAGTAATGATAAGAAATGACATAGAACATTCCTTGAAACTAGTCCCAATAATAATCAAAGGTTAGATGTAATGTAAACCTACAAAAAGAAAGTGTTCTAGTCATCATCAATAACCATGTTCAATACTTAATTCTCCCCCTCAATATTCTGCTGCTCCCATTTTTATTTTCAGCAAATTCATTAAACTCCCACTTACTCAAACTCCCCCTAAATTTCACAATATCAAGATATTCCAATTTGTTTATCTCCCCATTTTTGTCACTAATCTGACAAGACAAAAAATAGAATAAATATCACTTATGTGTACCAAGATGAAGACACTAAGAAAGACATGATGAACAACTCTCATGTGTCTCAATTTTTCATGGATTAAATGCACATGATGTATGAGCATGAATGTATGTTAAACAATAAGCAAATGATTGAGACAACTTTGTTGAGACAAAAAAACAAACACTTGGTAGGCATTCCATGAAAACCGAATGACAAAGGCTAAGGACCCACTCAAAAACCATCCTCAATACATGCAAACAAAATACTCAACTGAGCAACCATAGTGATTTCAACGCAACCCAACCAAATAAATCACATATAATGAATAGCCCCTCATAAATCGGCTGAAATACATATCAACTCTAGAAATTTCAGAAGTCCGAAAATCACATAAACCTTACCTTGATTAGGATGCAAAGATGAGTAGAACTGGATGATCTTCAGAATTTCAAAAGTCTAACTAGTGATATGAGTGAATGAAGGATTCAGTTGGGTCTCAAAAGAGGAGGAAATGTGTGAGAGAGCTAGATGCCGTGCAAAATAAAAGAGAAAGGGGGTGGGAGGTCGGCGCATGTATGAGACACAATAAAGAAAAAAACATAAGGCACATAAGTGTCGTGTCCCTAGGCACGTGCCCGAGGAAAAAGAGTCCCACTGGGACTACTATAACACCAGCATAAGAGACCAAAAACACATATTTAGGCTCATATCTCAAACAAACCAAAAAAAAATTTTTTTTTTTATTATTTTTTTTATATAAAGCAATAGGGCAAGTAACATGCCTAAATGCATCTTGGTTCAAACATAATGTAACTCACAAAACAAATTCAATAAAGTACACCCTTTTATTTGCAACAATCACTATGGATGTTCAATCCTCATAAGATCATCAATGTCAAAGTTCATGTGAGTGTGTGAGTGAGTATACTTATAACATAGCATTTTTATGAACTCCTTTCTTCAATATATTTTTTTTTTGATATCTTTATTCATGAAAGATTGCTTCTTATAGATGCTCACAAGAGTTTGTTGCTTCACCTTAAAAGTCAAACTTTATGCTAGGGCCTAGATACATGAGCATCTTCTCCAAACACTAGTTTGCACAATCCCTTTTTTATGTCCATTTTTGTTGCTCATCTTTTTTCACAATGATTAGAGCAACAATTCTTTCTATAAGGACTTAAGGAGATAGATCCGTATAGGGTGTTTGTCTTTTTCCGCAATGAATTAACACCGACTTTTTCTATATGGATCAACTCTTTGTGTTTGGCAAGAGGAGAGCTCTTTATTGATGTACTAGGTTCAACTAGTATTAGTCAATTCAAGGTATGAACTCTATCTTTGATGAGCATCTCATTAAATGATGTGAACTTTAATTATAAAAAAAAACATACATATAAGTTTCTCACTGTGCATTGAAAATGAATTTTGCCAAGATAATCCATAGGGTTAGTATGCACAAAGTGAATTGCACAAAATAGAGAGATGCATAGGTTCAGGAATTTATTAAGTGAGAACACAAATGCTCAAATTTTGACATATCAAGCATGCACTTTCCTTAAAGAAAAGTTTTGAACCAAACCAGAATTTTTTTATATTATATTTTTCTTATTTAAAACTGAAAAACAGAAACATAAAACAAAACAGAAAAATAAAATGCATGTCCTAGACTAGTGCAATAATATAAAGAAAGTAAGAACATGCAAGTAGTCCTATTAATTAATGTAACATGGCATCTTTTTTAACCACCCATTTTACTTTAAATTTTGGCCTATTCTTTTCATCAACACCATTTTGTATGATCTTTTCTTTATTTTGAGAGTAAAAATCTGCTAGTTCACCAAATTTGAGACTTAAAAAGTTTATCTGTTGATTCATATCACAAACTTGATTCTCTAGACTATTTCCTTTCTTTTTCAGATTTCTTTCATATCCATTTTTCTTCACTTTATTCAAGTTAAAGCAATTTGGCCTTATATGACCAATAACACCACAATAATGATAAGTAGGAATAAACCTATCTTTGGACTTACCTTGGTTGGACTTCTTTGTCATTGATCTATCATGTGAGACTCTTGGAACATGAGTTGTAGACACGGCGTTCTTTGGAGTTTCCTCATCTTGACTTCTTTTAACAAAAATGATATTTTTTGATGAGGTGGCAGCGGATGATGGGTCTCTAAGTTCCATACCTTGGGAAGTCATATACCCCAAACTCGTGCGATCACAACTAGATTTTTGAAAACTCAACATCTCTTCTAGTTTCTGTGTTGCTGTTTTTTCTTGAACCTTTTCCAATTCCTTTTCTAATGCAATATTTTGATCCCTTAATCTTGCTATTTCAATATCAGAAATTTTGAATGTCTCAGACAAATTATTTTTCTCACTCTCCATATTAGTGAATTTCTTGTACAGCTTCTTGTTGAGTTTCTTTAATTTAATCACTTCTTCACACACATCATTGTAAGCTTCTTGTAAACTCAACTCATGATCATCCACAACTAGAGCAATCTCCGAATCACTATTGTCATCATCACTTTCAGATTTTGTTAGCTCAATGTAAGAAAAATCATTAACAATAGTAGAAAAAGCCACAAAAGTATTGTCATAATCAGATGATGAACTTGAAATTTCAGATTCTGAACTATCACTAAGTGCGACATTCAATGCTTTTCCTTTACTTTTCTTGAAATTTGGACATTCAATTCTTATATGACCATAACCAGAACATTCATGACACTTTATTTTATCAGATTTTTCTTTATTCCATTTTTCAAAATAATTTTTCTTTGCAGAAAATTCTTTACCTATTTTTTTCTTTTCACTATACATTTTATTAAACATGAATTTTCTGAACTTTCTTACTATGAGATCTATATCCTCATTGTTAAGATTTTCTTCATCAGAAAAATCATCTTGATTTTCTTCTATAGTTTTTAAGGTAATAAACTTACATTTTCTTGCTTGAGGAAGCGAAGTTTCATACGTTTGTAAAGAACCTACCAATTCTTCTACCCTTATTGCATCAAGATCTTTACTTTCTTCAATAGTGGTAACTTTGGATCGAAATCTTTCAAGTAAAGACCTTAGAATTTTCCTCACGATCCTTGAATCCTCCACCTTCTCGCCGAGATTAAACCTGGAATTTACAATATCATTCAGTTTAGCATAAAAATCATTAAAATTTTCGTCTTCCAACATTTTAATCTCTTCAAATTTTGAGGTTAGCATTTGCAATTTCGAATTTTTTACTATTCTTGTGCCTTTATGTGTAACCTCCAAAATATCCCAAGCTTCTTTAGCAATCTCACACATGGAGATTCTTTTAAATTCTTCGGAGGATACCGTCATGAAAATAGCGTTAAGTCCTTTGCTATTCAAATTGCAATTGTTGATTTCATCTTTTGTCCAAGCATCTATAGATGTCTCGGGTTTAGTCCATCCTCGTTCAACCAAATGCCATACACGTTCATCCAAAGACTTGAGAAAAGCCCTCATACGAACTTTCCAATAAGCATAGTTTTCCCCATCGAAGTATGGTAGAACGTATAATGACATCGACATGATCTACAAGGGCACGGATCACACTCGAATGAGTGAACCACGCTCTGATGCCAATTGAAATTCCCAACGTACTCCTGTAAAACCACGAAATTGTCTACCAATTTCCTTGAACAAATAAGTTAGATCTCAATTATCAAGATTATGAAACGAATCAAATACTTTAAAATAAATAATCAAACTTGCAAGACACAACGATTGGTTACGAAGGGAAACCCTTTAAAGAACTCTTTAAAGGTAAAATCCTACGGGGCAGCCAAACCCAGGAAAGTCAATCTTATTATTTGAAGAACAATTACAAGCAATAATCAATTACAAAACCTTTGCAATTCGACTCTTTTACTTGCCTAGACAAACGACCCGTTTGTCTTCTACCGCAGTAGCAGCCAGAACCTCTAGCGATCTTCAAATGTTGACTTCCCTTCTGGAACTCCAGAGGCTGAAATCCAATCGATGTTCGTTCACACTCAAAGCATGATCACACTCAAGAAGATATGAAAAACCCCATGAAAATTCTCAAGTGAATTTTCTCTCATAAATGCTCAGAATATCCTCTCTGAAATTCGTGGCTCAAAGTGTTTGAAAAGATACAAAACCGAATCCCTTTAAATAGAAAGTCTGGAAAGAGTTCTAGTCGCAGTAGGACTCTGCTGACGGTTAGCAACAGACTCGAAAACGTGTTCCGACGAATTGCTACCATTTTGCGATAATATCTTTTGTTATTGACTAAACTCTGTTCAGCTTTCTTCTTGATAAATATCAATATTCCAGAACTCAATTTTAACCTCAAAGACTTATCTAAACAACACCTAAGACTTTTAGATAGACTCAATATTATTTAGATACAAATCAATACTTATTTTACATTTATCCAAATTTAATCAAATAAGATAAATCTTATCATTCATCCAAATTTAATCAAATAATGATAAAATAAACCTTATTATTTAGTCATATAATCCTAGTCAATTTTTACCTTTACACCTTCCAACTTCCATCCCCATCACCTTCACGGCGAGGGTCATCGTTAATTCGTAGCTTCCAGCTCCTTTTCTTTCAGCCTCTATAGTCCAGTATAACAATTTTTAATAATATAATAGAAAATAAGAAAGCAAAAAAGGCGAAAGAAAAAGATTGTTGACCCGCACGCGCACAAGTCGGTCGGAGTTGCTTTTGTTAACTGCATTACTCAATCATCCATGTCCGCGAGATGCACATATCATGCTACACCTACTTTTTTTTTTTTTTTTTTTTTGAAGCATATCTTGCTACATCTCGTCGCTGAACTTTGTCAACCACTGACTCTGAGACCCAAAATCAAAACAAACATAAAATTTAAGAATCATTGAGAGTAGAGCACCACCAAAATGCCTTCTTTGAAATATCCAGTCGTCTTTTTGTCTCTCCTCACGATTGCCTCCCTTAGCCTTACCAGTGAACGTGCAGTACCCACTTACAGTATTCACTATTGCTCGAACTCAACCTTCTTCACCCCTAATGGCAGCTTCGAATCCAACCTCAACTCGGTCCTCTCCTCTCTTTCCTCGAACGCCACATGGTCCGGTACCGGGTTTTACAACGCCTCTGCCGGCGAGGACCCTCCTGACGTGGTTTTCGGGCTCTCTCTCTGCCGGGGAGACGTCAGCACCGCCGTCTGTCAGGACTGTGTTGCCGCCGCGACCAAAGAGATACTACGGCGCTGCCCCTTGGACAAAGTTTCTATAATATGGTACGACGAGTGCTTGTTACGTTACTCCAACCAATCCATCTTCGCTACCGTGAGCGAAGTGCCGAGGTATTACCTGATCAACACTGGAAATATCCAAGCGGCGGACAGTGAACGCTTCAGCCAGTTGTTGGGCACCACAATGAATTCGTTGGCGACGCGGGCCTCGAATTCTCAGTCGGGAAAGCAGTTTGCGACGGAGGAAGAGGAATTCAACAGTTTGCAGACGCTGTACAGCCTGGTGCACTGCACGCCGTATCTGATTGTGTCCGATTGCTATAGATGTTTACGAAGCGCCATTGGTAGTCTTCCATCATGCTGCGGTGGGAAACAAGGTGGAAGGGTTCTGCTACCGAGTTGTAATCTCAGATATGAATTGTACCCATTTTACAACGTCACAACGGCTGCTCCACCTACAGTTCCGCCTCTTGTCCCAGGTACTCTTGTTCTCAAATAGCATCGCTAACTTCTTGTAGGTGGGGGTAGTGTTTTATTTACCGGATATATGCTTTTCTAACTTTTTTTTTTTTTTTTAAATCTTTTTTAAGGAAACACTAAATATTACGTTGAAATTTTTTTACTAAGGTGACATCTTTGTAAGCGATAAAAACTGAAAGAAAAATTAAATTGAAATAAAGTAATAAACGTTAGAGGTAAGACGTGGTCGACCATTGAGGATTACAAAGACTAGACAATCCTGGAGACCCACAATCACGAGGATCTTTATGACCCAAAGTCGACGATGGGTCTCGGGGTGGATCATTTGCGCATATTTATTATTATTTTTTTATAAGATGTCTTGTCGCTATATAAAATGAATGGTGTTAGGGAATTAAGAATTTTAGAAAAAATGAAAAACAATTAATTTTATTGAATGATGTCAAGTTTAGTTGTCAAATGTGATCCAGAAGCATTTCCATAGATGTAATAACAAGTACAGGACATTTATTTTAGTTGTCATATACACAGAAAATGCATGAGATGTGCGTATTTCTCCCCGTGCACAGATTATTTCCCCGATCGAAATCACATCAAATTGTTTTATAGACTCAGGAGATCTGGTTCTTCCACCCCACTGTTTTTGTGGCCTTTATATATAGATACATATATTTTGGGTTTGCACAGAAATCCTTAGTGAAAGTGAAGATAAAGTCCTCTAAAACAACACCTAATCACATTGCAGGCGCTCAGCCTAAAAAAAGAGATCAGAATGCAGGCAGCGTCACTTGCTCTGATGTGTTAAAAGTTTGTACTAAACCTCTTTCCACTAACCTCATATGTTGTGGTCCCGGCCTGTAGCTTTTATGGTTGGGCCGCCTCTGATTTGTAGTATATCTTCTATATCAATATACTTTGATGTCACTTATGTTGTAAAGGAGTAGTTTTCACCTGAACTATCTCAATCTGTAACATGTCAATGATGCATGCTGTGTTTCGCAGGAGGAAGCAAAATGTCGTCTCTCACAATTCTTGCCATTGTCATCCCAATTGCTGTTGCCGTGGTTCTCTTCTTGGTGGGCTTTTGCTTCTTTCGGAGGAGAGCAATGAAGAAATACAATATGGTGTCCAAAGAAAACGGTGAAGAATAAATGTTTCTCAATTATGGAATCTATTTAAGCTCTGTCTCTGTTGTCTAAACAACGTTGGGCTGAAATTGGTCAGTTTAAAATTGTTGTATTTACTGTTTGATTGTGTAGTGGGAGATGAAATTAAAACCATAGAGTCCTTGCAATTTGACTGGGATATTATTGAAGCTGCCACAAACAAGTTCTCAGATGATAACAAGATAGGAGAAGGGGGATTTGGTGTTGTTTACAAGGTACGTGTTTAGTTTATACTAAAGTTCAGTTAGATTTATATGAACTCAGTATTAAAACTGTTATACCTTGTTTCAAATGTATTTTCAGGGTACCCTTTTTAATGGGCAACAAATCGCTGTGAAGAGACTATCTAAAAGCTCTGGGCAGGGTGCCGTCGAGTTTAAGAATGAGATTTTAGTGGTAGCCAAGCTTCAACATAGAAATCTGGTTAGACTATTGGGATTTTGCTTCAAAGGAGAAGAGAAGTTACTCGTTTATGAATATGTGACCAACAAAAGCCTTGATTACTTTCTATTCGGTCTGACCCATCTGAACTTAACGTCCAGTTCTTTTTTTCCCCTTAAAAGGGCTACCTCTGGTTTTAAGTCGAAGGGGATGCATGATTAGCGCTTAAAAAATAGATCATATTGATCTGTCACAAATCTTTCAATACTTTGTCTTGAACTTTCAAGAATTGAATCGTTTTAAAGAAGCTGAAATTCTTAGAAATAAGCGAGAATTTTTTTTCAAGCTGAGCCAAATCATATTTTTGAATTGCTCAAATGCCATGCTTTTCAACGTTGAATATTTAATCTTGACAAATTTACAGACCCTGCGAAGCAAGGACAATTGGATTGGTTAAGACGTTACAAGATTATTGAAGGAGTCGCTCGAGGAACTCTTTACCTTCATGAAGATTCTCGGCTAAGAATTATTCATCGTGATCTCAAAGCTAGCAATATTCCGTTAGATGATAATATGAATGCAAAGATTTCAGACTTTGGCTTGGCAAAAATATTCGTAGTGGATCAAACTCAAGGAAATACCAGTAAAATTGTTGGTACATTGTAAGTTTTTAGTCGCCATATCTGTTTTGCATGATAGCGGTCATTTTAGTGGCATTCTTCTTGTTAGCAAATGCTGGAAAGTGAAATTCATGGTTACTTCAACATGCCTACTCATGTTCTGACTAGTGTATTTCGTGATGCTCTATGTGCAGAACATTATCCCCTTAGACAGACTAGCTAGGCAAATAGTCCCCATATCTTTTTTTGCATGATCTAAATCAACAAAATCATTTTATTATCGTTTTCATGTTAGCATGTTAGGAAACGTATCAAATGTTTGAAAGTAAAATGGGTGGTTACTTCAACACTGCCAATTCATGCTCTGAGTGCAATTCGTGATGCTATGTGCAAAACATTATCCCTTGAGATTGCTTGGCTTGGAACACTAAAAATTGCATAAATATATTAGCACGATCAATTTTCAATTAAAATGTCTTTATCTTTTTGCTTAAATTGTTCTCTTCGTACTCCCTTTGTAGTGGTTACATGTCTCCAGAGTATGCAATGCAAGGACGATATTCTGTAAAGTCAGATGTGTTTAGCTTTGGAGTCTTGGTTCTAGAGATCATAAGTGGACATAAGAACCGCCGTTCTAATCAATCAGATCATGCCGAGGACCTCTTGAGTTATGTGAGTATGGAAAAGATATCATAATTATGTGTTGCTTTATTGGTACAGGGGGCCATGAACAAAGAAAACAAAATCAAATTTTCATGAATTACTGCAGGCTTGGAATCAATGGAGTAGTGGGACACCCTTGGAGTTGTTGGATCCGGCTCTCAGACATTCTTATTCAAGAAATGAAGTTATTAGGTGCATCCATATTGGGTTATTGTGCGTTCAAGAAGCTCCAGCAAACCGACCTACAATGGCAACAATAGTTCTTATGCTTAACAGTTACTCTGTTACGCTACCATTACCTCAGCAGCCAGCATTGTTGCATCGAAGTTGAGCAAAGCTGGACAAGCCAACAAAGGAGCTGGGCTCAGACCAATCTTCTTCAAGTAAAGTAATTTCAGGGTCTGTTAATGAAATATCGCTTACTGAAATATACCCTCGATAATGTGATTAGACGAGGTGTTGTCCAGAACCAGTTGATGATGTTATGTTAGTAGTTGGTGGAACCTGTACTCCAATTTGCAAACACGAGGAACTCAATAGAGGGTTGGGGCCGTAATATACTGTCCGTGGACAAATCATTTCCGTTGTTACGCATGTAAGACAGGTAAAGTAAGAGAACCTAAAGATTTGCTTGAAAAGGAAAATTCGCAAGAAAACAAATCTTGTCTTGTCGTATGATATTTGTCATTAGCGGATGATAGAAGCACAAGCATATATATTAAACTGACATATCCAGAGTCTATTCTTCGCCTTCACTAGATGACATCGAGTACGTACAATAATCGTTTGGGGCGTACAGATCTGTCAAGCTTTGAGGACGCTTCTTCCTAAATTTAAAATGAAATGTTGGCAGTCAGTCGAACCATATAGCTCAAGTCCACATAATTCATTGTTCGCCTGTGCATTATCCTACTTAGACAGTTATCTTTGTCACGCTTTTTTTATGGAACTCCAATTATATAGATTAATCTGCATATTTTATAATGAAGCTTTGTGGGTTACAAGAAAATGCAAAATTCAGTCTTCTATAAACACAGTTTATATAAAGCCTGTACTAGGAACACATCATTTCTTCCTAGAATGCCGATCCTGTCATTTGTTTTTTCAATAGCGTCACGTAGCTGCGAAGGTCGAAGAGCAAGAGTAGTGCCTGTTGGTCGTGATAATGGGCGGCTTGCCTTGCTTCAAACACTGCAAGCATTTTATATTAAATTTGTGATTGTATCACATTGTTTTAATGAGTTTGAAATGGATTTTTGTTCTTGATTAAGTGTTTCTTTGACAATATTGTAATTTGGTCCGCTTGAAAAATCAGAATGAGATTTGGAATCTGACAATGATTGATTCATGGGCGATTCAAGAAGTTGAGTCAAGTGATTCATGACAAATTTGAATAGATTATATTAATGTTGATAAAAAGTATTAAAAATTATATAATGTCAGTCAAACATTTTATATCATTTATAAAAGAGTATAAAATATAAATTCACTTATTAGTTTTAATAAAAATATAATATTTAAATAATTTCAATAAATATGTCATTTATGCATGTATCCTCAATTGTCAAATCTTTGTTTTGCCTCATATATGAAGAATGTAAAAACCATTAAGTTATAAACAAATGGTAAATATAGTATTTTTTACACAACCACAAATTTAATATAAAATACTTATTTATCTCTAAATTTTTTATTCAACTAAAGAAAATAAATAACTACACAATTTTTTTGTTAAATCGTTTTTTCAGTCTTGTTATTATGAACTCAACTTATAAGCATTCGATCAATATCAAGAAAACGAATTATTTTCCATCCACTTGCAAAGTTCGATCAAGAAGGTAAGAGCTCTTGTTTTATATCTTCTGCGGGGCGGTGGCAGTCAACTTAAAATAAATGAGTGGCCCCATGGATGGGCTATTATATCTTCTGCGGGGCGGTGGCAGTCAACTTAAAATAAATGAGTGGCCCCATGGATGGGCTAGTGGCTGATCGGCCAACCCTAGGAGCCATTAAGGTCCATGTTTAATTAATTATCATTTAGTATCTAGATATGATTATTATTTTGGTTGACTTTTCTTATTCTTCTCTACCACTCACGTCTTAATCATTCGCTCCTTGGAAAGTTGCAAAGTATACACGGTGAATTCCATTGTCAATTTAGAAATTAAGAAACTTTATACATATAGGGTCCTTCTACGAGGACTATGGTGTGCATCGATAGATTTATATATTTTATTTATATATATTTTTTAAATATTAAAAAAAACACACACACACACAAAATACACAATCGTTGTACACCATCGGAGCACTTAACTTAATTTTTCCTAAAACTAAGGTTGTAGTCTTCTCTGACTCTTGATTCAAAAGCTATGATCGATTCATCTTATTTGCTTGCACCCAAAACCTTAATATATCCAACTAATATACAAAGAATTACCAAGCCAAAATCACAAATCATTTTCTCTTCTAATGGAGAAGAAATTTTCACAGCATTAGTACAAGAAAGACACCACGCATTAGCTCAAAGCAAATATACACCGCCTTACTGTTTCTCTAGAGAAAAGAAGGACCCGGCTTGTACATCTTTTGAGTTTCAACACATCTAATTAGCTTGACTTGGTAGCTTGACTTGCTGATGTCCGAAAGTCTGCATCCCTTTCATAAAAGAAGACGCGTTTGGTCCCCAGTTAATATAGTTTCAAATGCATTGTCAGGGAAAAATCAAAGGATCCTGAATCGTAGAGCTTCTCATCAATTACTTCTGTCTCAATCAACCAGCTGCTTATTTATTTAAAAAAGAAATTGATTATCATTCGTGCCCCAACTTTCATTTTCTTGTCTTTAATTTGCCAGGACATGAGCCATTTAAAACAGAGACAGATACAAGGGATAAACATATGCAGAAGCTGAAATGCATATTCTAGTGTTTTTTCAAAAGAAAAAATCTATTTATTATTATTTTTTTATTATCATACTATCGATATTTTTTTATTTAATATTATATAATATATTTCACTTATTTACTTTTTCAGGACAGGATTGACCTGGCACTACAAGGATTTAGGCCTTTTGCAGCGCCGAAAATCCTTGCAAATATTACCTGAAAACATTGCAATTGATCAATTACAGCGTTATTACCTTCCTTGCACATTCGACGGTATAAACTTTTCATTTTTGATCAATTACAACGAAATTCTAAAAAAACTGCATATACGAAAGTATCACGCTGCAAAAGGCCTATACAAGTTCATGTCTTAGCGCTGCAAAAGAGTAATTGCAGCGATATTTATCCTTGCTATATCTACACATTTCACTGCAAAAGCATACTTATAAAAGCAGTGTTATTTAAAAGCAGCGTTATTTGATATTCGTTGCTTTTACCATTTTTTGCAACGCTCTAAACTGTTCCAATTGATTTATAAGTGCTGCAATTTGTTGACCTCAAAAGCAACAATTATTGCCTTGCGCTGCTTTTAAGATTTTTTGCAGCCTTAATTTATCGCTGCAAAAACAAAAAAAATGCTGCAAAAGTATTATGTTAAAAACAACAATTTCCAGTTTCATTGCTTTAATTTTTTTGCAACGTCATAAAATCGCTGCAAATACTTTATAAGTGCTGCAATTAAATTGAATCAAACGCAACAAATTTTTTCTTGTCATTGCTTTTAATACTCTTTGCAGCGCGCTATAGTTGTTGCTTTAGGTTTTTTGCAACGTTAAAAAAACGCTGCAATTAGTTAATTGCAGCAATTTTATTATTATTTGCAATGCTTGGAAATGCATTTCTGTGGAGTATTTACAGCGATAAAAAATCGCTGCAAATAGCTTTTTTTCCTATTTTTTTTCTCTGCTTCGGCTAAAGGCGTGGTTGTCTGAAAGTTTCATTTTCACACAGTGAACTAAATTATTATTATTTAAATCACTAAATTATTTAAATGTCCAATTTAGTGACTAACTTAAAATACTTAATTATTTATATGTCCAAAGACCCTGATTAAATAATTAATTAATTTTGTTTTAATACCTTAAACCCAATTTATGAATCTTCAATACTTTTTCACCTACATGAAACGACCACACCTGTTGAGTATTGTGGAGTCTGGTCCACTTCGCTCAACCAGCGGCTTTTGGCTGCTCGAGCGAAGTCAGGCAGATTCGAACGCTCGAAAGCTGTTCGACAGTGAGCTCGAGCGGTTGCGGGAAAGGGAGTTCGCTCGAGCGAAGGCATTAGCCGCTCGAGCGAAGTCAGGCAGAGTTGAACGCTCGATGTCTGCTCAACAATGAGCTCGAGTCGTTACGGAAGGGAGTTCGCTCGACGCGGGCTCGACACGCCGCTCGAGCGAACATCGTATATTTTCAAATCTAGGGCTTTTTTTGCCATTTGACTATAAATATGTGTTTTCTACACTTATGGCCGTACTGTACAACACTGTTGATGAACAGTATTTCGCCTCTCCATTGTAGTGTGATTCCTCAAGTAATAAAATCCTCTGCAACTCCCGTGGACGTAGGCAATTTGCCTAACCACTTATATCTGTGTGTCGTGTGTGATTTTTCTCTTTCATATTCCATAATTTTCATTTTATTGTCATCGTTTTCACAACAATTGGTATCAAGAGCCAAGGTTCGGGTCTGAGGGAAAACGATGGCTGGAGATGAAGTGAAGGTATCAGGGATCGAGAAGTTTGATGGCACGGATTTTGGTTACTGGAGGATGCAGATAGAGGACTACCTCTATGGGATGAAACTTCATCTTCTGTTATTGGGAAAGCGACCGGAAAAGATGGATGAGGCTGATTGGAATTTGTTGGATCGACAGGTTCTGGGGGTTATTCGATTAACCCTATCGAGATCCGTTGCACACAACGTCATCAAGGAGAAGACGACTGAGGATCTCATGACGGCTTTGTCAGGTATGTATGAAAAGCCGTCAGCGAATAACAAGGTACACTTGATGAAAAAGTTATTCAATTTAAAGATGGCGGATGGTATGTCTGTTGCACAACATCTGAATGATTTTAATACTATCACAAAGTGAATTTGATGATGAGATACGTGCATTGATATTGTTGGCTTCATTGCCAAATAGCTGGGAAGCCATGAGAATGACTGTTAGTAATTCTGCCGGTAAATCTAAGCTAAAATATGATGATATTCGTGATTTGATTTTGGCTGAGGGGGTGCGCAGGAAAGATTTTGGCTGAGGGGGTGCGCAAGAAAAGATTTTGGCGAGACCTCTGGTTCGAGTTCAGCACTGAATGTTGATTCTCGAGGGAGATCACAAGATAGGAACTCAAACAGAGGCAAAGCTGGCCACATAAAGAAGAACTGCAAAAATCCTAAGAAGACAGAGAATGATAGTGCTAATGTTGTAACTGAAGAAGTACATGATGCACTATTGCTTGCAGTTCATAGTCCAGTTGATGACTGGATACTAGATTCAGGGGCTTCCTTCCATACATCTTCCCACCGGGAGTTAATGCGGAATTATGTTGCAGGTGACTTTGGGAAGGTGTATCTTGCTGATGGAGAGGCTTTGAACGTGGTGGGGATGGGAGACATTGACATTGCACTCCCTAACAAGAACAAATGGACCTTGCAAAAGGTCAGACACATTCCTGAGTTGAAGAAAAACCTCATTTCTATTGGGCAGCTCGATGAGTGTGGTCATTCAGTAGTGTTCTTAGATAGCACCTAGAAGGTCACAAAAGGGGCATTGGTACTGTCTCGGGGTAAGAAAATTGGTACACTATATATGACTACCGGTTTAATTAACACTATTGCTACTACCGTTGTAGAGAGCACAGCAGATTTGTGGCATTGTAGGCTTGGCCATATGAGTCAGAAGGGTATGAAAGAACTTCTGTCTAGAGGCAAGCTACCAGAACTGAAGTCAGTTGATCTCAATATGTGTGAGAGTTGCATTATGGGGAAACAGAAGAAGGTCAGTTTCTTGAAAAGTGGCAG
Organism: Carya illinoinensis; assembly: GCF_018687715.1. Classification (NCBI taxonomy): domain Eukaryota; kingdom Viridiplantae; phylum Streptophyta; class Magnoliopsida; order Fagales; family Juglandaceae; genus Carya; species Carya illinoinensis. The sequence goes on along the minus strand of NC_056760.1, from coordinate 9,143,105 downwards.
AACGCCAAAGACAGGAAAACTAGATCTTGTACACACAGATGTGTGGGGACCTTCCCTAATGGCATCTCTTGGAGGTTCTCGTTACTATGTCACGTTCATTGATGACCATAGTAGGCAGGTATGGGTTTATTTCTTGAAGTATAAATCTGACGTATTTAATGCGTTCAAAACTTGGAAGGCCATGGTTGAGACAGAGACAGACTTAAAACTGAAATGTTTGAGGTTTGACAATGGTGGTGAGTACATTGATGGTGGGTTCAAGGAGTACTGTGCAGCTCAGGGTATCAGAATGGAGAAGACCATTCCTGGGACACCACAGCAAAATGGAGTTGCGGAGCGTATGAACATGACCATAAATGAGTGTGCTAGAAGCATGAGATTGCATGCCAGACTACCACCAACTTTCTGGGCAGATGCGGTTAGCACTGTCGTCTACTTGATCAACAGGGGGCCATCCGTCCATTAGATTGTGAATTGCCTGAGGAGGTTTGGAGCGGGAAAGAGGTCAAATTTTCTCACCTTAAAACTTTTGGTTGTCTTTCTTATGTTCTTATTAATCCTGATGCTCGTAGTAAACTTGAGGCTAAGTCAAAGAAATGTTATTTCATTGGCTATGGAGACGAGGCATTTGGCTATCGTTTCTGGGATGATCAGGGTCGGAAGATCATAAGAAGCAGGAATGTGATTTTTAATGAGAAAATTATGTACAAAGACAAGTCTAGTACAGTTTCTGAAGTAGCTCCTCAGGAGTCCGAGTTCGTAAGATTGGATGACCTACCAGAGGTCACAGTGCAGTGTAGAGATGTGAGTGACGAGGAGAGTGGGTCTAGTGCACCCATTCCTATTATTCTGCAGTCAGTTTCAGAGCCGTCCACTTCTACAGCTGCAGTTCGCAGGTCAGTTAGGACTAGACGTCCTTCACAGCGTTTCTCACAACCTTGAACTACATTCTGTTGACAGATGGTGGAGAACCGCAGAGTTATGAAGAAACCTTGCAAGATGAAAATTCTAGCAAGTGGGAGTTGGCCATGAAAGATGAGATGGATTCCCTGCTAGGGAATCAGACATGGGAGTTGACAGAACTTCCATCAGGGAAGAAGGCATTACACAACAAGTGGGTGTACCGGGTGAAAACTGAGCATGATGGCAGTAAGAGGTACAAGGCTAGACTTGTTGTAAAAGGCTTTCAGCAGAAGCAGGGTATTGATTACTCTGAGATCTTTTCTCCTGTGGTGAAGATCACAACCATCAGGATGGTATTGTCTATAGTTGCTACTGAAGATTTATTTCTTGAGCAGTTAGATGTGAAGACAGCCTTTCTTCATGGAGACCTTGAAGAAGATATCTACATGCACCAGCCTGAGTGGTTTGTAGTACAGGGAAAGGAAGGTTCAGTTTGCAGATTGAAGAAGAGCTTGTATGGCCTGAAGCAAGCTCCTAGACAGTGGTACAAGAAATTTGATAATTTCATGCACAGTGCAGGGTACATCAGATGTCAGATAGATCATTGTTGCTATGTCAGGCATCTTGACAATTCTTATATTATTCTACTGTTGTATGTGGATGACATGCTTATTGCAGGGGCTAATATTGATGAGATCAATAATCTGAAGAAGCAGATGTCAAAGCACTTTGCAATGAAGGATTTGGGAGCTGCAAAGTAAATCCTTGGCATGAGGATTGTCAGAGATAGAGTCAGAGGCACGTTGAGACTCTCACAGGCTGAGTATGTGAAAAAGGTACTCAGCAGGTTCAATATGGACAAGGCCAAACCAGTTGGCACACCTTTGGGCAGTCACTTCAGACTCAGCAAGAATCAGTCACCCGAGTCAGAGGAGGAACAAGACTACATGAGTAAGGTTCCTTACGCCTTAGCTATTGGTTCACTTATGTATGTTATGGTTTGCACAAGACCAGATATTGCCCATGCAGTGGGAGTTGTGAGTAGATACATGAGTAACCCAGGAAAAGAATATTGGAAAGCAGTGAAGTGGATTTTGAGGTACCTAAAAAGCTCCTCAGAAACTTGCTTGTGTTTCTCAGGAGAGAGTTTAGAGGTGCAGGGCTATGTTGATGCTGATTTAGTTGGAGACATTGATAGTAGAAAGAGTACCACGGGTTTTGTTTATACTCTTGGTGGTACTGCAGTGTCATGGGGTTCTAATCTACAGAAAACAGTTTCTTTGTCTACTACAGAAGCTGAGTATATTGCAGTGTCAGAGGCTACAAAGGAGATGATATGGCTACAAGGCTTCTTGGAGGAATTGGGTAAGAAGAATAAAAAAGGCACTCTCTACAGTGATAGTCAGAGTGCCATATTCCTTGCCAAGAATCCACATTTCATTCCAGGACCAAGCACATTCAGATCAGGTATCACTTCATACGATCATTGTTAGATGACGGACAATTGTTACTTGAGAAAATTTGTGGAAGCAAGAACCCTGCTGATATGTTGACTAAGGGTGTTACACTTGAGAAACTGAAGTTGTGCGCAACTTCAATTGGTCTTCTAGCATGAAGACAGGGGCAGTGAGTTGCAGAGGTGGAGGATATCACGTTTGAGGAAGATGACGATGCAGCGAGTGTACCAGTCTTTAAGTGGGAGAATTGTTGAGTATTGTGGAGTCTGGTCCACTTCGCTCGAGCAGCGGCTTTTGGTCACTCGAGCGAAGCCAGGCAGATTCGAATGCTCGAAGGCTGCTCGACAGTGATCTCAAGTGGTTGCGGGAAAGGGAGTTCGCTCGAGCGAAGTCAGGCAGAGTTGAACGCTCGATGTCCGCTCGACAGTGAGCTCGAGCCATTGTGGAAGGGAGTTTGCTCGACGAGCGCTCGACACGCCGCTCGAGCGAACATTGTATATTTTCAGATCTAGGGCTTTTTCTGCCGTTTGACTATAAATATGTGTTTTCTACACTTATGGCCATACTGTACAACACTGTTGGTGAACATTATTTCGCCCCTCCATTGTAGTGTGATTCTTCAAGTAATAAAATCCTCTGCAGCTCCCGTGGACGTAGGCAATTTGCCAAACCACGTATATCTGTGTGTCGTGTGTGATTTTTCTCTTTCATATTCCATATTTTTCACTTTATTGTCATTGTTTTCACAACACACACCTAGCCAAAACCCAATATTAAGTACTTATAAATTAGTAAACATAATAGAAAATCCTGGAACTTCCCTTATATGCACTGATGAATATGGTGGATCAAATTAAAAAAGCAACATTTTATTGTGATATAATAAATCAAACACATTCATTCATCTAATCCCAGTTGAGAAATCACATTAATGTAATTATGGGCTATACATTGGGGTGGACCAAATGGAACCAAGAACCTACAACTTACAAACTACTAAATATATAGTGCACAATGTCCTACTCTTTTATATTTAAAAATGTTATCTAGACCAAGTGCACTTGGGCATTGTAGGTTGGATATAACCACTTCATCACAACTGCATCATGCGGGGGGAATTCATTTTTGCATTCTTGATAACGTCTCTCTCTCCAACTCCAACCTGGCAGTGGTAAATAAAATGAATAGTCAGGTGATTGCAAATACTTATTTATAGCGATTTGTGGTATGCGCAAATACATATTTATCCCGAGGCTCGCTGGAAATAATATGAAACAATAAATAAATAAATAAATAGAGAAGAGAAGCAAGATACCCAAAAAACAATAAAACACACATCTCACATCTTAGATAGAAACCATAAATTAAATAATTGTCTAACCACACAATGACTAGCAGATGATGATGCATGATGATGATGATCTAGACCCTCATGCATCATGTGATGTACGCACTGTCGTTGGAAGATGAGAAATATTAATACCCACTTTTCCGAAATTTTGCATTAATGCTATTGTCATTTCTTTTAGGATTATTGACACTGCAACAGAATATATAATAAACTATATGGAAACCACGACAAGTGAGAGAGAACATCATTCTTTATTGCCAACGAGTGAAGTTCTAGAACAAAGTGATTCATAAACTTCCATTCAAGTAAGATTGATTATAGAATCAATCAAATTAAATAATTGTCTAACTACACAATCGCAGATTTGAAACCATATTTGACGGGGATAATAAATTTATTTTCCAGGTTAGTCACATTGCCCAACATTGTGATTGACATCAAAACTGCAAAATTTTAGTTTCAATATGGGATATTCTTAATGATATTTAGATGGTTCTGCTCTTAAGATGTTAAAGAATCCTATTTGGCTTTAGAAGGAAAAACCATGCCTAGACCTTAAGAAATGTGGGATATATGCACATTGATAGTTTGATTGGAGTATCTAACCCAAAACATGTATAAAGACAAAGCTTCTCCTGATATTTAAATCTTTGCCACCTATTTTTATCAGTCATTTAATGCAACAGTCTGTAGCTATATGGAGTTCTAGTGTCTTCAATGTGTAAAAGCTAGTATGGTAGAATCCAGCATGCAGTGAAGACTCCATAAATCAACAGTTACTTAACATATCTTTGGGTTAAAACCCTGTATCTTCTTTGAAAAAGTAGTGATGTGTACCTGTTGACTGCTCTTCACAATTCCCTCCATGGAATCAACAAATTTCACTCAGATCTTTAATCTAGAGTAATGACTTCTTCGAACTTCACATTTTCTGGCATGTACAAGGAGATGTTAGTGAGATTTAAGCAGTGATAGAAAATTTTCAAACCGTTAGCTAATTTTTAACTGTCTGAAAACAAGCCAGAATTCCTTTAGAGGCACTTGCCTAGACTCAACATCTTAAGAATGTTATGGTTCTCGAGTCATGCAATCTCTCATTGGTGGCAAAATGACATGCAATTAAAATATTATACCAAAAGCACACCCCATCTAGCATGAAAATGATATGCAGCATTCATGATGCCTTTAGTTGTTCTCTGCATCACCTAAAACAGACCATAACATCTAACTCTTTCTTTTTAAATACCGTTTAGTAGTTAGAAAGAATTTAGTTATAATGAAACATCCACAAGTCCCAAAAATTCACTCTTAGAGATCCTTCTAAAAATATTTTGTAATATGGTATTTTTGTCATCGAGAACTCAAAAATTAATTAATATAGTAATTGCTATGTAAATCTAGCACGTCCTGAATAACATGCATTGGAGAATCAATGTGATCTCTACTTCATTATCCACTCTTTTTGCTTGCTTAGCATACAGCCACATCCAAAGCAGCTGAAACATCAAACCCAATGACCAAGATTACAGTAGTCACTGAGATTTCTAAACAAAATATGTTTGACACATATATGATCATATTCTACTCCTTGCATTATAGCTTCACCATCTCCAATCTTTCCATTTAATTAGAATATAGCCATATCAAAAGCAGAACTGCACCATGCAAGAACCAACAATCTGGCTTGAGAGTTTATGATGGATAGAAAGCAATTTTGCAGCATGTAACCAATAACAATTGCTGCTTCTGACATTTAAATAATAAGCAAATTTAAGGAATACAAACCACTCGATTTTGGGAGAGAGAGAGAGAGAGAGAGCATATACAATAGAATTTTTATTTTATATAGAACATGTCAAGACACGCATTTGTTGATCCTGGGAACTGATTGAGCTGAAATATTGCATGTTTTAGCTATTTAAAACCAATGTATTTTAAATTCTTCGTGACACTATTATTGGTTTTAGATGAAAAAAATAGTTAATAAGCATAAATACGAGTTGTGATTTTTAATTGATTAATATCATGTTTATGCTTAATTTTATAACTATGAGTTAATGGGACAATATTTCCTCACATATATAGTCTATTTTTATAATCTATTTTTCTGTTAATTTATTTTTGAGTGTTATTTTTCTTCTTCTTATTTTCAGTTTAAATAAAATTCAAATGAGATCCGGTTGGAACTTTTGATCAAAAATGCATGAAGGAATGACGTATTTGGTAGCTGAAAAAGAAGACACAAAATGAAGAATCAGTGGTTATTTTCTTTCTTTGATTATTCAAGATGCATGTGATCTTCATGGTTGAACGAAACTCAGAGGCTTGAGAATTTTTGGAGGTGCAACATTAAAGTCTAAAAATGGAGCTGAAACGTGAAGGCATGTGGGCTGAAAAAATAAAAAATAAAAAAAAGAAAGAAGGTTGGTGCAGCTAAAGTGGACGGAGAGAAGAGATAGGAGAGTGGGTGAGTAGAGAAGTGCCGTGTTTAATTTTTCAATCAAGGGAGACGTGTAGGAGTGATGAGAGAAAATAGGTGCTTGATTGAATTGAAGAGAGAAATCGGTGCATGAGTTGAATATTAGTTGGTTGGTGTGTAAAGAAAGAGAGGTGCCGTGATTGAAGGGAAGTGAAGAGGAAAATACGTGGTTGGTAATTTTTCTGTATTCTTTTGCAGGAATTGAATTAGTTGGGGATGGGAATGTTGGTGAGAGGCATTTTCGTCCAGACCGAATGTTGCTGCACACTTGGGGAGTTGAGAGATGTTGAGAGAATTTTCTGGAGCTAGATTAGGTAGGGACATGGGAAGTGGAGAGACATTGAGGTGGAAGTAGGTGTGAGGACGTGAGGGAAATTGAAGAGGTCGGTGCAGAAGTGTCGGTTAATTTTATTCTAGCTCTATTCTGGTATGTGCAACGTGTGAGTGGAAGAAAGTTGTGTGCTGGAATTGAAAAGGAGTAAGTCGGTGCAGTAGGTACTTAGGAAGTGAGCTGTGCTGATAGAGAGAGTTACGTGAGGGATTTAATTGGAGGGTGAGTAGAGAAACAGAGGCTGATAGAGAGAGTTACGTGAGGGATTTAATTGGAGGGTGAGTAGAGAAACAGAGGGGGGTTGTGAAGAGAGTCGGTTGGGCAGTAGAGAGGGAAAGAAGAGAGAGTCGGTTAGAGGCTGATTGTCTTGGTGGGAGAGAAAGTAAGGTGACGATCAGTTGTACGTGGAAGAGGATTGAAGGAGTGAAAGAAAGCAGTCGGTTGCTTTTCCAGGAGAGTAGAAGGGGTGAGACTTGGCTGGTGTGAGACTTGGCTGAGGTAGGAATTTACGTGGGGATTTGAAGGGAGTCGGCTGGAATTAGTTTGATGTTGTTGAAAGTGTAGGGGCACGTGGGGAGTTTCCAGAACTTGAGAGAAGACGTGTGTATGTTTGAGTGGAGATCAAAATCGGTTGGTGGGGATTTAAAGTGTGTGAGGTCGGTTGGAGAAGAGGGGGTTGAAGGGGAGTTTTCGTCCAATCTTGCTAGCTTCATTTCTATTTTCTGCAATTCAACGATGACATGTATTTTATTCTCTAGACATCAACTGGGTTCCAAATTCTGTTATTTCTAAATTGTTGCTTAGTATTTCTTATGTTTTATTTTAGTTTTTCAATGAAGAATACTTATGTGATTTCTATAGTATTTGTAATGAATATGTTTGGCTAAATTTTCATACTAAGGTTAGAGGTGAAGTTTAATGATTTAAATATTGTTTTCGGATCCACGTAAAATTTATTCTGCGAGCTTGATCGATTGAAGGATTTTATTATTGGATATTTTGATTATCTATATACTCGTCTTGATTCATTGTGATTTCCGAATACAGTGAATGCTTGAGGAATCCCTGTGGTATTCAAATAAATTTGTAAATGTTTTAATCATCAATCGTTCACGCTCAATCATAAGCAACTATTTTTCTTGATCTTAAATGCTAAATCTTCCAATTAAACGGAATCATTATTCTAGTTTAATTGAAGTAAATCAATCGGAAACAATATCATAAATTATTAGACGGATCCTCGAAACCTTAATCTTACGCCATATCTTTATATTCGATTGTACGTTTCTTTTCGTAACTTCGTTTCATTGTCTGAACTTATTTTCTTTATCACAAAAGTCAATCCCTGTGGATTCGATCCTGTAGGATACTACAACACCTGTATACTTGCAGGTAAAACTGCACTAAATTTTTGGTTCATTAATTTGAGTCAGAGTTTAGTCGCAACAGGAACTTATTGTATTTGCCGTTTTAGCTATATCCAAAACTTTAAAGGAGAGGGTGATCCACATTGTACTAGCTATCCTAAAGTCAAAATAGTCAATATCTGATTATAGATTGCAAGGCATTTATTTATTTTTTATTTATTTATTTTCATTTTTATTTTGTAAAATCTCTATACGGTAATATACAACTTGGAGTCAGGTTTTATACCTCATCCTTGTAGTCACACAAGTTTTAAGATCAAATAAAGTTTGTAGTATATATTTGTTTAGTGTGTATATATCTATGTTTTGAAGTATGATTTTCTTATGTTTGGCTATGGTAGTTGCTGATTTAGTCACTAATATATCACCAGAAATGAACCTGTGCTGTGATTGCTGGATGGTTAAGATGAAATTCTAAGTTTGGAAGATGTTGGTTCTCGTGGTTTTGTGGACATCAATACAATAGCAGCAATTCTCTTTGAAATTCCAGTATAGCTTGGAAGGTGTTAGTTCTAGTGGTTTGCACATCTATACAACAGCAGTAATGGTAAAGGTTGTTCACCTAGAAACAAAAGAAGACAAATATAGGCAAGTTTAGAAATTTCTCTACAATTCATGTACTGGTGAGAGTAAAAATCACAGCAAAGAATTTGTTCTGCAAACCTAACCAAGTATTTTCATTTCTTTTCATTCTTTGCTTTTATTCCTCATAGTTTTTTTTTTTTTTTTGTACATTTTTGTAACCTTTTCTGAATAGATCCCTGCTATGTCAGAAAATTGTAAAAAAAAATTCTGTTGATATCTGAAAAATCATGCCTATCTTGATCAACTTCATCAACTTATCTTGTAGAAAACTTGATCAATCAAGTTTTGAAGGTTTTCATCATACCTCAGTATTACAGCAAAAACATCTCCTATACTTGGCGCCACACATTATTCCAAATTTAACAAAATTCATGTAGCAATGTATCTTGAATACAAAAACATCACTCCCTAGTCAAAATAAAAAAATTAACATCCAATGAAATTGGATAGTTACAGCTTAAAGAGCCCAAACAAGTGTTTTTAACTAAGCAAGTGTATTAAGTGCAGAACTTCTACAAGTATCATGAGCTATTGTGTAGTTTTTCCTTTAACAACCAACGAAGAACCATTATTGGAGGATTTATTGGCTTAGAAGTAATGTCAATGACAAAAAACTACTAAAGTAGCATCAACAAGATAATGCCTACAAATATATCACATCCTAAAGTTTCATCAAATCCAACATCTAGAAAAGCATCATAAATAAACCCAATATATAAAACACCATAAATAATGAAAGCAAGTGCTACCCTTCACTTTCAAGGTCTAATAGTGAGAGATAAATGATGTATTAAATTACCTTATGCACCCAAAGTTACATTGCAAACCACAGTTATAGTGCAAGTTAGCCTTGATTCAAGGGGAATCAGAATCTTATGATGGCCAGTGCCTTCATATTTACACAGAAAAAAATGGAACTAGAAAACACACAAATTCAAAAGATAACACATTCTGATGATGTAGTGAAGTGTACTTGAGAAGAATAGCTTTTCTCCTAAAATCTACTTTCATGAACCTTTAGGAGAATTTTCACTTGAAATTCTCCTAAACTAAGATCCAACTACATCAATTATTGCTATAGTCATTCAATTTTACCTGTCAGTTCTCTTGTTCCTCATTTCCCATATAAACCTCCCCACCAACTGCTCAGATTGCCTCTCAATAAAACAAAGCTCCCTCACTCAATAGCTCATTGTTACGGTCTCTGTCCTCAATACCGGATCCTCAATCTCCCCAACCTTCTCCCAAACTGTTTTATACTCCACCTCCAATCCCCTCAAACTCTCTTCCAAACAAATTTGAAGTGGAAGAAGCAGCTTCAGGCCAGTGGCTAGCTTGCAGACCGGTCTGATGATTTGAGAATGTTAACAAAATCTTGCAATTCATATATTCACTTCTAATTTGTCTTTTATTTATCATTCAGTTGAACACAGCATATAAACACAATGTTTGATAGAGCACATGCCAACTCGAAGAATATAAACATAGAGAATTGTGAAAAACTATATGCAGTAGATATACAATATTGTATTCCACAATGATTGAATGAGCACATGCCAAATCTAAGAATATAAACACAGATAATCAGAAAAATCTTATGCTTATGTGCAAACATAATCAGAAAACTAGGCAAGACTGTAATTTACTTTAGGACAATATTGTTGTCTGCAAAAACGTGAAAGACAACATTTTTTTACTAGTTTTTGCTTGTTTTCAGGCCACTTATTACATTGAGATATGAAACCTCCAATCTCGAATTAAACTAGTAAAAATCTGACTCCTAGTTAAACCCATACCCAAAGGCTAAAAAAATAGATGTGTAGATTGGTTAGGTACCAATTTGTCCAGTATTTAAATAAATAAACACTATACAAGTTGAATCAGTTACTACGCAGAGTTAAATGCAAAATCAGCCTCCATTTCCAATGTCTTACTTAATAAAAGCTTTTCATTTAGTTTCACATTGGCGATAACTAACCAAGCTGTATAGCATTAGTTTGGACAGAATGGCACTTCCTTTTGCCCGGATACTTCGTTCATTCCAAGGCTAATAATTTCCACCATCTCCTTTCCTATTCACCTAATGAAGAGATTTGCATATCTCAATGAATTCCCAACTAAAAAAAAACAGATCTAATGCTTTTTTTAAGGTCATTTTCATGGCTCTAAAGTTTAGTTCCTGGTTCATCTTCAAAATCATTTATCATATCACCCAATGTTCTCGGAAGTACTAATATGCCAAATGATGAGAATTAAAAAATAAAGAAAATGATAAAGAATTTGGTAAAGATCTGGAGAAGAGAGAGTTGTCATTTTCACAGAACAGCAACATGACAGTACTTTCAAGGACTAGCTTCTCTTCTAGATGACACCCACTTCAGGTGTACCCCATTTCAGTGATAAAAGTGTTGTTGGAGGCTTTGCTTGTGGACAAGCTCCAAAATTTCCAACAACACCACTTGGTCCTAAACGTTTAAAAATAGCATAAAACACTTCAACTAGAAGATCCAAGAATATGCCAAAACAGAGAAAAATATGCAATACCATTTCATAGAATCAATACTAGACATAGCATGTGGAGACCATACCATTTCAGAGAAAAAAATTTCAAACACCACAAATGTATACCATTTCATTCTCAAGAAGAAGGAAAAAAAAATTGGGTTTCACATTTACCCAAAAGCTGAATGTATTAAACTCAGTAAATGTGTCAAAAGCTGGACATGGGATATGTGGATAGAGTGACAGTGTAGTGTAAAATTGAATTGTAATATGACCAAGACAGAAATAGAAAGTTAAAAGGGAAGAGACCATATTACCTAATTTGGTCTAACAAGTTTCCTCGGCAAAGGATGACAAAAATCACCTGGGAACAAAGAAATTTCAAACAAGTGTTAAGTAGTCAATAGTTGGTATCAAAGTAAGCTACAATTTGAAAACTACTACCCCTATGTACCTCTCTTTCTCTATCCTTTTTGTCTCTCTTTTCTATTATGTTAACAGTTTCTCTCCATATTTTTAGACACACCATGTAACCATAACATTTAACACATGTTATGGGACTACATTTATTGATTCTTCAACCTGTCACTTCGGTAACTAATCCTTCAAATTTATGAGAGAACATTCTCCTGAATTACATCTGAAAAAAACATATTCTCCCGAATGAATTTATTTGCAACTCTATAAATAAACCTAAAATCAGACAACAGCCACACTAGATCCAGCAGGCATCACCTAAACTCTAAGGCAAGACTGCATATATTACTTGGAGATTTAATCTAAAACCACATTGATGGTACAAAAAATGCCATTGGTAATTTGGGAAAGAAGCTACATTATTGTAATTGTGAAAGCATTAATTGATTGTCCCCTAAAAGTGTTAGAACAACAGAAAAGCTACTATTTTATTGGGACGAAGGATTCTTTAGCACAATAATTATTTACACAAATCTATTTCCCAGGTTTTGCTTCCACCCAAATAAAATCTCACAAATCTATCATAACCAGGCTGCTATTCAGCTTTCACATACAAGAATCTAAGGCTACTTTAGTTTCTCAAATTGCATAATACACTATTTCTACATACCTAGTGATTTGATCCATGAGTTTTAGCAGCCGTGCTAGAAGCATTGTTGCTTTACCTCTTGGTTATGTTTTAAAGGAAGAGGAAGAGAAACCAATTTACTCCCCCCCCCCCCTCCAAAAAAAAAACACTAGAAATCAAATAACCATAAAAAAGATGCAGTTACAAGCAATAGCAGTGCAATTACCATACCTGAAGAGATATGAGATCCCGGTCACTCCAATAAGATATGGATGCAAGATAATATTGAAGTGCTGCAAACCAATTGCATCATCTTTCCTATTGAGAGTCAAAATACATGAAAAGATCAGCCACAATCTCTATACTATAAATATACTGAAAAAATAAACACAATGCAGCTTAGTCCACAACATAGTATGTATAAGAACACAGAGTACCCAGAAAATGATTGAATTATTGATCAGTTTCAGTACTTATCCATCTAAGCTAGCCTTAATGAGGGTGTTCTGAAGATAGTTAAGCATTTAGAAGCTAGAAAATAGCATTAACTGTGGATAAACAAGAACAATTAAGGTTGAATATAATTCCATCACTCGAAGTGATATTATAAGGCCCTAATTATCACCACAATTCATACAGTGTAAAATAAAATGTATGAGAAGGAATCAAAGGCTTACTTAACTTCCATAGAAATTTACATCTACTGCACTGACAATAATGCTTCTCATAATTGCGATGTATTGTGATGAACATTCTTTTTTGCCCATGCCAGTCACATCCTTATCCAACAACAACGCTTGACTGTATGAATATTTATACAGTCAAGCCCAAAAAATCCCTCAACTACCCAATGCCTCCGACACAATACAAAAGTAGACAACCTTCCTCTTTATATATATATATATATATGTAGGACAATATATATATAGTTTATATATTGGCCACCACCATCTCCCAATGCCAAAAAGTGCCCAAACTACTCAAAAAATACCATCTCATTATTTATCATTGACGCTCACAGAGTCTCTCCACGAGACTGGAGAGACTCTGTGTTTGTATGGAAATTGAGGAAAAATTCCTTCATCATCTTTTCAGTTTCATTTTGTCTCTCACAAAGTTTCATTACTTCATCCTGAATTGCATCAAGCTGTGTCTTGTACTTGTCGGCATTTTTCCTGTAATTCTCAGCATCTTTCTTGTAATTGTCTGCATCTTGCTTGTGCTTTTCAATCAAGGCAAGGTACTCTTTTTCTCTTTGGTTGTCCCGTTGTCTTGTCGACTCTGGGATGATCATCTCTCCTAGCCCCCTTGCATATCCTGGTCTAGAGCCAATGACCTCCCTAAAGACATTTGCTGCTGCCTCATTGGTGCGTTGCTCAGGCTCGAGTCCATCCAACTTCCCAACCATCTCCTTCTGCATGTGGAAATTTTAATTGATTATTGTTAAGTCATGTAGTGACATATGAAAAAATCAGGTTTAAATACCAAGTTGGAAACCATCATTTGAATGGCAATATATAACCTAAGTTAAGGATCATACTCACATAGGTGGCTTCAGTTGCTGAGGTGACAAATTTACCGGTCTTCTTTGATCAATGAGTCTCCTTATAAAACTCCATCAAATCTGCATTTGCAGCCCGCTACAAGTGTGTAATTTTGTCAGGTAGATGTTCAATCAGGAGCATTGATTATCCAGGAAAGATATGCACATATGATTGGTCAACCACACAAATACATCAATACGAAACACAATGCACAAATTAGTTGACATTGTACATTTCTTAACTTTATAGTCACAAATGCAATTGTGCGTTATGCAAGAAAACCTCAACAAAAAAAAATTGCCTGGACTATGCCACTCCCATGCCTCATCCTCACAAACTAATTCTCTCATTCTATATAAGAGGTCATCAACAACCAATTCAATATCGTATGTTAAATAACCAATTGCCATGAAAGATGGAATTCGTAGACCAGTGGGAATGCAACAATAGGGTTGTGATAGAAAGATTATTGGAGAATGGGTTGTGACATTAGACTAGGTTGAAATCAGTTGAAATTACATATCTTCTCCTCCAATATCCTAACAAAGGATTTCCGGCCTGCTGTGTGGTTGATGGTTAATGCCTTTCTATTCTCCCGATTTTGCCTTGACATTTTCTGCCATTAAAACCCAATGTCAACTTACCCAAACCACATAATAAACAGACTATGAGACTTTTCCTTGTTAAATTCCTCTAGCTTAATATTTTGAATAACCAATATATACCTTGAATTCGTCGCTTCCCCACGTCCGACACAAGGTAACCCAAACGTTCAAGTCAACCATTGAACAACCAGAAGCCAATGCTTCTTCGTGGCTTCCGTATGATTCATATTTTTTGTGTAATTGGTGATGGAATGCATTGAACCTCTTACGCAGTTGCTTCAAGACGATCAACCTATGATTCTCCCGATCCCAGTCCAACACGAAGTCACCTTACATGGATGAACATCACGTTAACATCATTCTCTACTGTACGCCCACTCCAATGAGTCAATATGAAAGTACATATCTTACCCTCACATAGTCGACCAACTCGTCCTTTTGTTCCTGTGGCACATCAATCCATCTTGCATAGCTCATGTCGCATTGTTGTTTTATAATTTGAGTTAGCCGTGTAGTGAATAGGGATGAGTTCATATAGCACGGTGCCGTTTCACCATCATTAATTTTCAAAAACACTTTTCCTTGCTTTCTCAACATCTCGAACGCAATACACTTAGCTGCCCCACATTTTCGTTTGGGCTGCTCCTGGTTTGTTGCAGGCATTGTGGGGGCAGTTGTGTCTGTATTACAAGATAACAAAAAGAAACTATCAGTCTTAAAAAAGCATCTTTTGTTGTTTACACATGTACTGGGGGTTTTGTAGTAAAAATAGAACAGAAATGAAAACCGTACCGATATCGTCTCCGTTGGGTGGCGTCACAACCGTACCCATATTGGCTCCATTAGGTGGGATCACAACCGTAACAATATTGTCACCGGTAGGTGGGGGTTCTCTTACGGGTGAGGGTTCTCTACTCGGCTCGGGTGAGGGCATTGGAATGGGACATGGAGGCTCCAATGGATGACTGGGAGGCTGAGTTTAGTCATCTGAGCCTAACTCATTATCTTCATTTGAAGGGTTGTGGTATGAACTAATACGAACTCCTCGTGGTCGGCCTGCTCTACATGAGTATGGTACAAATCGACAGCCTCAGAAACGTTGTCCAACCCTTCTTCCTCGGGAACTTTCTTCCATCGTGTCACCTGCATTTATTTACAAAATCCCATTTAAGTTAGAAGTGATTCCAACCAATTTAATAAAGCATGGGATCCAAATTAAATGAAAAAGCACTCTAATACCCATTTTTTATAGAACTAATATCTACTGCAGATAATGTATTACTATATTTTGTGTAATACACGTATATAGCAATCCATCATTCATATTCTAACATTATTGGAAAAGTGCCCGCATTACCAACTATAAGAAAGTACTTAATTGTCAACATATTTACCTCCGGGGTTGACCCTCATTTCTTGCAGACTGAAGTTGGGAATAGTCAAACTTTTTATAGTTTCCGCCTGTGTCTTTGTTAAGACCCGGTTACTAGTCATAGAACAACAATAAGCCCATAGTCATTGTTAAAATCATGTATATACATACATATGTAGTAATCTTGAGTTTATAATTAATTTAGCAATAGGAGTTGGAGTTGGAGCTAGTTAACAAATTAAACAGCGGATAAAAATATATAACATAAAGTAAAATATACAAATTGGTTAAAGGATTAAGGAAATGACAAAGTTGGGAAGTAATCAATGCTACCTAGCTTTTTAATTTGTAAGTTAACCTGCATTAATCATGCCATACACATGCATGCACAAGCTAGTAATTAATACATTAAATTAATGCATTGCTAATTTAAACTAATTATATATGCCCCTGATCTTTAGAATTTAGGGACATTTGCACTCTTGATCATGTAGTAGTCCTCATGTGGGGAAACACATTTTTTCGGATTTTACATCATGAGGGGATCCAGATTTATCCATTTTGCATTTAAATACAAAATTGTACATTGCAAGTTTCCTCAACTTTTGAGACCAAAAAAGGAAGCAAGCAATGTACATCATTACAACTATGATCATAGTGTTGGCATTCGGAAGTAAATGCTTGGCAATATAGATTATGAAATGTAACATTGCTTGACCCAAATGGATGACTCAAAACTAACCGGATCATTATAACTTAGTTGAAAGGAGCATACATGTATTTCTTGATACCTTATATTGTCCATATACACATTACAAAAAAGGTAAACTCAAATAGTAGAAGTGCCACAACGATTTTAGCCAGTTGCCTAGGCTGATAGAGACTTGTCGTCTGTGGAAAGGTCCTCCTCATCTGAATATTTCTCATCACCAGAAGCATCTCCTGAACCAGAATCAATCATGCCATCATCAATAAAGTTTGCCAAACTTGCATTATGACCAGCCGAACTTGTCACTTCTCATACATCAATCAAGATAGGTTCTATGTCATTCCTATTCAGTGGAGTTGACACTAGACATGCATTGCACTGCAATGGTGCATAATCATATGACTCCTCAATTTCTTGATATGCATCATCATCACTTGATGAGCCATCAATATCTTCTAACACTCTTGGCACCGATGGAATGTCATATACATTCCTGTTCGTGTACTTCTGCACCACAAACCATCTCCCTTTTGCCCTTATATCTCTGATGTAAAAACACTGGGAAGCCTGGCATGCCAACACAAATGATTCATCCTTATTCCAAGTCCTATCCATGTTGATATTGGTCATATGGTTATCAACTCGTACCCCTCGTCTTGGATCACCAACGTCAAACCAATCACACATGAACAAGTACACACGCCACCAACCCATGTAGTGTAACTCCATGATCTCATTGATAACACCGTAGAAGTTTACATTATTAGTATTTTCATCCCCAGTTACAAACACCCCTGAATTTTGTGTACGGTGCCGAAATTCACGTTGTTTTGTATGGAACCTTTTGCCATTTATAATGCAAGCAGTATAGGATGCAATCCACCGTTCAGGACCACAAGCTAATGCATATAGATCATCGGTCACATCAAGTGGGTTGGTGATACGCTGGTCCTGAACCTACAACACTATTTTGTAGGAAGGTCATCACTTATAGATTTTTCAACTTGGGAAGAAAGGGTCGGGTTAATCTAAATAGGAAGGGAGCAAGCTAACTTACACGTTTCTTCAACCAAGTTGGAAATTCAGTATGATGTGTTCGATCGATACAATTTGGGCTGTGCACCCTACATTTCTCGTAATGCTCCCTGCATTTGGAGAACACAAAATCATGCAGCAATTTCAGAAAGATACGCTAAGGATGTACAACATAAATGGATTGTCCCCAAAAAGCCATGAAAAATATTGTTTAAACTTGAGGGATAATGGATGCTTACTCTAGGTAGGGTCCAATCTCAGCGCAGTTGTTGAGGACGTACTAGGTTGCTTCCGTTAGGAGTTTATCTGATAATTGCTTGTTAAAAAGATGTACCTATGGGACGAACTTTCTGGTTGAAAATTTTGAATCCATCTATATTCTCGGCTTCACCATCAATGTTGCGGTCATTTCGAATAAACTTCGTCTCAACATCTTGGAGATACAATGAGCAAAATGTCAAGCATTCAATGAGAACGTAGGTTTCGGCTATTGAGCCTTCTAGTCGGACTTTATTCTTAACATACTGCTTGAATTTTTTGAGATATCTCTCAAATATATACATCCACCTATATTGTACTGGATCCCCAAGTATGGCCTCACGGGGTAAGTGGACAGCTAGGTGGACCATGATATCGAAAAAAGACGGGAGAAATATCATCTCTAATTTGCATAGAATTGTGGTAATATCAGTTTCAAACTAATATTTGGTTAACATCCAGGGTTCGGGCACACAACCCCTTGAAGAAAGTGCACAATTCAGTCAAGGCCAATGCAATATCAGTTTGTAAAAACCCCCCAACAACAATAAGAAGTAGTCTTTGCAAGAAAACATGATAGTCATGGCTTTTCAATCCTGAGATTCTGTAATCTCGTACAGAAACACAATGCTAGATGTTCGAAGCGAATCCATCTGAAAATTTCACATCGGCCAGCCATTCACAGAATTTCTTCCTTTCATCACCGTGTAATGTATACAATGCTTGTCGCATTGTAACACGTTCACCATCATACTTCAAATGTCATTCTTTTCTAAATCCAAAAATCTCCAGGTCACGTCGAGAATTGATATTATCTTTAGTTTTACCAGAAATGTTAATTAAAGTGCACAGTATGTTATCGAAAATATTCTTTTCAATATGCATAACATCTAGGTTATGTCAAAGACGTAGGGTTACCCAATATGGTAGCTTGAAGAAAATGCTATATTTTGTCCAGTTCAACTCTTCAACAGTGCGTTTTCTCTTTCGATGAGATTTACCAAATTGGACATCCCAAGCATCAGCAGTTGAGCTAAAATATCTAATCCTATTAAAACCCTTGGTGGTATGCAATGATCTTCTTTACCATTGAACAAATTTTTTCTCTTTCACCACATGTGATCGGGCGGCAAGAAACGACGATGTCCCATATAACAATGTTTTCGACCATATTTCAACCAATTGGAGTCTGTGCCCTCATTACAAGATGGACAAGCCAATCTTCCTTTTGTTGACCACCCAGAAAGAATCCCATATGCTGAAAAGTCATTGATTGTCCACATTAAAGCAGCGTGCAACATAAAGGTTTCCTTTGTGGAGGCATCATACGTAGGTACCCCTTGTTCCCAAAATTCAAGCAGTTCATTGACTGACGGTTGCAAGTAAATATCAATGTCATTACCTGCAGATTTTGGCCCAGGAATAATGAGGGATGTCATGAAGAATTGGTCCTTCATGCACAACCACAGCGGCAAGTTATACGGTACCAGGATTATTGGCCAAATGCTATACGGTTTAGCCATATTGTTGAAGGGATTGAAACCGTCACTTGCCAGACCAAGCCTAACATTGCGCGCATCCTGTGAGAACCAACTATGGTCGTCATCAAATCTCTTCCAGGACTCTGCGTCTGCAGGATGTCTCATACTAGACTCATTGGTTGGCCGTTGCTCTTTATGCCATCTCATATCACGTGCTATATTTGCAGTCATGAAAAGACGTTACAATCTTGGCATCAAAGGAAAATGCCTCAACATTTTTTGAGGGATAAGACGAGCCTTGTGTATTAGGCACCCACTTTGAAGCCTTATAGGTAGGACATTCATTAAGATTAGCATTTTCCTTCTAGAATAAGATGCAATCATTGGGACATACATGAATTTTATGATAATTCATACCCAAACCCTGCTCCAATGACCTTGACTCCTCATATGAATGTGGCAATTTAGCATTAGGAAAGGCAATACGCAACAAGTTAAGTAGCATATCAAATGACTTTATTGACCACCCACCGAGTGTCTTAATGTGTAACAACTTTACAATGAATGACAGTTTTGAGAATTTTGTACAGCCAGCAAAAAGTGGATGTCGGACATCCTCTAGTAGCTGCTCAAAAGATGAACTTGGGAAGGGATCTGGTATTGATCCACCAGTTGGCAATGGATTACTATGAGCTTGGGGAACATCTACAAATGTGCTTGCCCGAATGTCATCTAACATATGGTCCATATCATCAATGTAGTCATCGGCATAATCAGCAACACTATCATCATCGTCGTCATTGTAACTTCGTGTTTCCTCCTCGCCATGAAAGATCCATTGGGTATAATTTGGATTGATCCCTTTCATGAATAAGTGAGTCTCCACATCAAATATAGGCAAGAAGAGAAGATTACAGCATGGACATCCAACGCGATCACTTCCTCGGGAATGGTTTCGTGCCAGGTTGAGGAAAGTGTTAACCCCCTCGGCGTATGCAGGCGATCGAAGTCTATCGGTCAAGTTCATCCAGCTTTTGTCCATCTAAAATGGTTGAAATCAGCATATTAGTTACTCGGATAGTATTTCGGGTCAATTTAGCTATTCGAAAGATGGGTAAAGAATTTGAGAAAGTGTTGCAGGTGAGCAAAATAAGCAGTCGAGTCGAAGCCACATGTAGTAGATTAGAAGAGAAGATGGAGGTGATGATACTAATTGGGCTTGTCATGCAGATCGTTGTGGAATGATGAAGGTTGTGTTGAACAGTTTGGTGTGTCTATGCCAGGAGTATTGAAGTGCTGCAAAATATGTCATCTTGTTAAACATGGTACTATCTGGGATATTTGTTGGTATAGGGCAGACTAATGCATATAAAGATGCTAACAAGAGTTGGAACTAGTTTGGAGGTTAGGGAAGCGTGTAGTTGGTATACTTTAATAATTTCATTACTTATAAGGAAAACAATGATTTAATGAATCAATTGTGTCATGCTCAGATGAACTACACTTGTAAACGACGGTACTTGGGCAATATGAGAATGTGATTCTCGCCAATGTGATTATGTGATTAATATTTAGTGATTACTAACTTTGAGCCACAATGATTATGTGATTTGAGCCACTGTGATTCAACCAACATGAGTTGGATTTGAATCACTAATGTGTTGACTATGTGATTCTCATACTCTCCAATCTCATATGATTTGTGTGATTCTTTGATTTGATGGAGTGGTTACCGTGATTTTTGAATTATAATGTGATATGTGGTCAATATTTGTTCTAGCCAAGTATTTAGCTTACACATATGCCATTTGTGTTCTCTTGAGTAATGTTGTTTTGTTGGTTTACATTACTTGTTGTTAACTGGTGATTTTATTTTTTGAGTTAGTTATACCTTTGTCCTTTACAGGCTTGCTCCTTATTTTGATGTTGATTTAGGGTTCTCCCTTAGGTTGCATGTGTAGTGTAAGGTTGTGATAATGGTTCTATTTTTTTATTAAAAATATAAAAGCACAAATGTTGTGAATGGAGCTCAATTGATATGGCAGGGTAACCGGGATGGCCATCTTTAGGGTGATAGTTTCATAAAAGCAACTGGAGTTAAATGTGTTGTAGTCATTCGAGCTTGGACTTCTTTCCTACACATGCTATTTTAAAAAAATTAAAAAAAGTTTACTAAAAAAAAAAATGTCTGAGCCTCATGAGGATACATTTGTAATACTTGGCTGTTACTTATGTTAAATTTACTTAACAAATTTAATGCTTGTAGCTATTTCTTATCCCCTATTTACTTATCTCTAATTTGTTGTATATTGTGTTGTGGTTCCCATATCAATGCAACGATGCAATTCTACCTAGTGAGAAAAAGAAATACTTTAGGACAAGTTTTGCCTTGTTACATGAAGGGGCTCTTTGCCCAAGTTTAGCCTACAAAATATTCAGGCATCCACGCATTTTTATGAAGAATAAAGACTTCCAATCATAACAATCACTACACTTCAAGCTTCAACCACTCACTGTTATCTAACTTTAGTAAAAGGAGCGATGTGTGTGTATAGTTGAGAGGGAGTCCTTCATGAAGCTAGGAGTAATTATTCAAAACTATTTTTGTAATGGATTCTGTGTGCTTACTAGTATAAGTATGCTGAAGTCTTCTGCAACTAATATGTTCTTAAGATTTGACTTTGAGTAGGAATAATAATTAATTATTCTTAACTGTTTCAGTATTTAAAACTAGTGACCGGGACAACATATCACAAAGTGAATCTTTGTGAATAAATAATGAAACTATGCTGTTGTAAACTTAGTAGCATGTCTGTCTTAAAACTTTAGAGTAGTTATTTTAACTACATTATGAGCATGACAGCTATAGTTTCCTAGAATAACATCATAGAAGAAAAATATTGCAACGTACTCATGTAAATTAAACTCTAAGATAATGTAAATGTCATGATAGAGATACTTATATATATATATATATTACCAGGTTTGATTCTTCCCAGCTATTTATCTGTTGTCGCAGATTAGCAGCCTCTCACTGGTAGAACATCAATAAATATTGTTAATCAAGTACTGTTAGGTGTAGCAGAAATTTTCAATCTAATATATATGCTCATGAGTCCTCAGCAATTTATACTTTTAGCACAAAAACCATTGACATTGCAACAACCCATGCATCAAGCACTATTTCAAGTCAATAAGAACCAACCATTATATGTGTCAAGAAAAATCTCATCTACATACGATGCAGATAGCTGAGGCTAGCTAGATACAAAGGTAAACTCAATATATACAAGCTGCATAAAGGCTTTGATCCTCATCAAAGGATCAGTTATCTTTTATATTTTTACATACTATTATGGTGCGAATCAATAGTACTCCAGCTGAAGATATAATATCGCAGCTACACGCCTAAAAGACGTCAACAAAAGACCTCAAAGCTGGGAATTTTTTTTTTTTGACCTTTTAGAATTAGGTCTATATGTTAGCTGTTAACTAAAATTGGATATTAATTGACTAATTTAGTCTAATGGAGCCTGAAATGAAGCTGGAAGTTGTGGTTGGGTGTCAATATGTAGTATATGGTCATGTGGTGGATGACCATATATTTGTCACATTTTCTACCAACTTTATGTTGCTGCATGTACTTGTACCAAATGTGCAGTTTGATCATAGTTTTCGACGCTCCAGTCTTCATTTTGTGATGTCTCATGTGGCCATGGACCATATTCATAATTCTAGTAGAAAAATTAATTGGGCTTTATATAATATGTTTGCATACAAGTACAAAGAAACAGAAGGAATCATTCAGATCAATATGTACTTAATTATGACCAATTTTATACCCAACATCCTAACTAGCTACACATGAATTAAATTAAACACCTTATTTGTATCAATAATTATATATAGATCAAGATGACCACAAGCTAATTTCTTAATTAAAATCATGAAACATATAAGGAATTATTTACATAAATGGTTTATAGGGTGCCGTTATTCACTTAAAAAATGAATGATCCTTGAATATCACAAACTTAACACGCGTGCTACAGGAAATAGAAAGCATACAATGAAAAGGGAAAATTAGCAACTTTGGATTGTGCGTGGGGGAGGGGGAAGTCTTACTACAACTACTGGTGTTGTTACAATAGATTATATAACATCTATTAAAGTTAGTAATTAATTAGATATTGGTGATCATGTTTTCATGGTTAGAATATTCAACTGTTTCTACTAGGGAATTAGTACATAATTGTAAGGGATTGGCAAATTACTAGATTCATTATGTTTGAGATCAAACCTAATAACAAAATGTTGTTGATCAATATAAAGTTAAAAATATCATGAAAAATGTTGTTGAGGGAATGTCGGAGATAATATTAAATCATGATAATTTGATTTGATACAATCTTGATTTGGTGTTCATAAAAAGTCCATCAAGATATTATTTGATAATATGTTGATTTGATTTTCATAATGATAAGATATTTTTCTTATCTCTTCTCGATGTACTTTTTCATATTTTATTCTCCTTACTTGATAATTACAAAATAAATATTGTAGCCTTCAAAGACTTTCTCCCTCTCTTTTCTTCATCTCCTTTCTTCAACCAAGTTGGCTTCACCTTATATGAATTTGAGGAGAGAGAGAGAGAGAGAGAGAGAGAGAGAGAGAGAGAGAGAGAGAGAGAGCTCTTGAGAGCAATGGAGGAGGAAAGAGATTGGGAGGGAGATGACAAGGGTGGCGAGATGGGAATTTTGTGGGGGAGACAGATTCACTGCATGGTATAGCCATTTGGAGGCTTTGATAGAATTCTTACGTATTTTATAATTATTAATGGGTGTAAAATGAAGTTGCACACCCATCCGGCTGCTAGCCACTCTCATTCTTAATTAATATATATATATATATTAAGAATATCCTTATCCCTTGATCAAGATCATCATGAAATTTTTTCCTAACACATGTATGTATGCTGCATATAAAGAAGCTCCATTTCTTTTGTTTATCACAATGAGAAGTAATCATTGTAAAATATCTGAGTTTATCCGGGAAAAATGCATTGAATAAAAGAAAATAAACGTTTACCTGAGTATTAGCTTCAGAAACAGACCCAGTATTGACACAATCTGCTCATGCTTTCTTGTACCTGTCAATGAGATAGATTATAACATATTATAAACAAATATAGGTACGTAGTTTGAAAGAGAGATTATAACTTATTATCTCATTCTATATGTAGGTGCATGGTGATTGAGATTATATATTGCCAAACAAAATTCCAATGCTTGGAATAAAGCATGATTTATATATAGGGATCGATCTAATAATAATCTTCAGCAGTATCATGTCCGAGGGTATAAAGTCCATATATATGCGAATTGGACTTTGGTTGGACCTCTCCAGCCTTTTTTCTGAGTTTAATAATTAATTTAAAAGCCAAAGAATTAAAAATCGCTACAATAAATATTGCAATATTACAAGTAAATGGATTAGTCCCTTAAGCACATTATAGTATACTCAAACTTAGATCGCCCAGAGTTTTTAGTGGAACACAGTGGCCTAGAGTATGAGAGATATACATACAAAATGGGCCCCATAACATTTACTATATTTAATGGTGCACGATTTGTGTTCACTCAAGTAAGCTATAAATGTTGCAGAGTCCACTGCATATCTATCTCTCTCACACTCGAAACTCTAAAGTTCGGTCCAGCACTCAAATGTATACCAAATCCTGCATACACTAAAAACAATTAGTTACAATCAAATTAAGGTTATCAAATCCAAACAAAATTAAAAAAACTGATCCCGTTTTAGAAAGTATGAAGCAAAGAATTTATTTGCTTCACACAGATCGATAGAAGTACTTAGAGTTTTGACTCAACTCTAAGACGTAGAATTGAAGAGAGATAGATACATTATTCAATTGCAGCTAATCTAATTTTTTACACTACAAGGAATATGGCCTTTTGCAGTGCTCAAGGTCCATTAATACTTGGGAAAACATCCAAATTACATCCTGGTTTTTTGGCACATATGGAGCAAGTATTTATAAGTAAGACGATTTTATCGAAGCATTATCCCAATCACTTACTTATAGAATATAAGTTAAAAGAAAGGGCCAGTGAATTTTACAAGAAAAAGGACCTGTTTTAGCCAAAAATAGGTCTGTAAGAAATAAATAATTAAAAATAACACAAACCAGAGCACCACATACACAAAAGGTAAATATACAAAAATAAAATCGCAAGAAAGATAGGGCTTTCAGACATGCAACAACTTAGCTAGCTAGTGGAAATGGCTCTTTTTCTTCAAAACTCTTTATTTATTTTTTGTTGGCTAGACTGAATGCACATGATTGACCAACTCCAAGAGCTTCACTAGCTAACATATGCACGAGTATATATACTACATAGTACTTAAACATCCAACCCTAGCTAGCTAGCAGCTGTTTTTACCATATTCATCCAATATCTGTATATTATTTAAAGTACTTCACCAAGCCCCATTGTCAGTATGATCTATTCCAATTCTTAGTAATAATTAGTAGTACTATCTGATGAAGGTTACTTTTACATATATATATATATATATATATAATATCTAATAAAGTTAATTAAATGAAGATATAAAATGTAGAGAAAATAGTTTCAGCCAGATACTAAGACTATAGTTTATATTTAATCAATTTATAGGCATACACGAGATTGGATATGATACATGGATATACACTAAACTACAGATTATAACATATTTATGTCAAATATAAACTATAGTTATTCATTTACAAATATTAATGTGTGATTTGGTGGTTCTTAGAGTTTCTGGTAGGATAATGTTACTTTGACATAAATCAAGAACTTCATTTGGTGGAGTACAACTTAGCTTAATCAGTATCTATTTAGTTCTACAAATATGAGATGGAGTCCTATGTCTGAGTTGTCTGAAGAAGAGTTAATGTCTAATCTTAATAGCCCCTATAGTTAAGGGAATAGTCTAAAGATGGCCCAATATTAATTGCTTTTCCTCACTAAAAATTTTTAGTGAGCCTTCATCTGATAATCTACGTGCTTTAACAGCTCAATTGCTGTGTTTTGAAGCTAATTCGGGGTTTAGAGTTAAGACCTCAAAGTCTGAAACTGTTCCTGTGGGTGATGTTCAGAATTTATCAGATTTGGCAAATTTACTGGGGTGTAGAATCTCTTAACTTCCTTTGCAGGTATCTTGGGCAGAATTAGAGGTATCTTGGGCTTCCTTTGGGGGACTCTTTTAAAGCTGTAGACATATGGGATGGGGTGATTGAAAAATTGAATGCTTCATTAGCGGGTTGGAAAGGATCTATTTCTCTAGGGGGAAAGATTAACTCTTATTAAAAGCCATCTTTGTATAAACTACACACCTATTTCCTAAATCTTTTTCCTCTTCCTGCAAGGGTTGAAAAGAGAATTGGGAGGTTATTTTGGAACTTCTTATGGGGCGGTACATCCTCCCAAAAAAGTTTCAATAATGTAGTTGGAAGACAGTTTGTCAACCATTGGATGGTGGTGGTTTGTGGATTTTTGATTTGAAGGTTTGTAATACAGAAATAATTGGAAAATGGCTTTGGAGATATCATTTGAAAAGTGAAGCTCTATGGAAAAATGTGATAGATGTGAAGTATGGAAGTTTGTGGGGAGGTTGGTGTTACATAGCTTCTAGTGGAGCATATGGGGTGAGTTTGTGGAAATTTATGAGAAAAGAATGAGATCTTTAATCTAATAATTTTAGATTGAAGGTTGGAGATGGAAAGAGAAGTGATCGTTTGATATGAGTTTGTGGTGTGGGGACACTGCTCTCAAGCTGGAATTTCATGCTACATACAGAATTGCAAGGGAACAGAAAATGCAGCTGTTTATGATTCTTATTGCAGCAGCAATAATAAGGTTGAATGGAATGTTATTTTCAAAAGGGATGGTAATGATTGGGAAGTGGATGAAGTTCAGGCATTGCTGGTTAAACTTTATAACTTAAAGTTGGCGCTTTAAAGGGAGGATAGAATGGCAAGGACTTATGTTGGAAATGCAGAGTTTTGAGTTTCGTCCTATTATAGAGTTATAGGAAATCATAGTAGGTGTGTTATGAACATGGAAAAGTGTTTGGAAAGTGAAAGTTCCTCCCAAGGTTGCAAGAAGTTGTTGGGTCCGCTAGTGCACAAAGTCTTGATTCTTGAAGCAATTTTCAGTAATGGATTGTTTATGCATGACTGGTGTGTCATGTGCAAAAGGGATGGAGAATCAAGAAATCATATTTTCCTTCACTGCGAAGCAACTAGATTCTTGTGGGATGAGGTTCCTCACTGGACAGGTTTACATTGGGTAATGCCCAAAGATGTGGTGGATTTTTGGGTAGGGTGGAAGTGTTTGAAGGGCTATAAGAAGGCTGCGTGTGTTTGGAAGATGATTTTAAATAACTCATGTGGTGCTTATGGATCGAAAGAAATGGCTAATCATATCGAAGATAAAGAATGCTCTTTGGAAGATATTAGGAATTTTTTCTTGAGTACTTTGGGTTAAAGCTTATGTAATGGTAGGATTTCCTTAACCTGGTTTAGTTTTCTGGGTTTGTTTTCCTTTTGTTTTTGGAAGTTGTAGGTTTATCCTTTGTATACTACACCTGTGTACTTGGGCTTATGACTATTTCTTCAATAAAATTATTACTTGTAAGTAAAAAAAAATAGTATATATTATTACAAAGTTTCTGTAACTTTCCATTAATATATTCTCACAAGAGCAATCACAACAATACTTGTCTATCTTCTCTCTATCACAAAACATATATACGTTGAATATGTAGCATTTTCCAAATTGAAGTTTTGTTGTGCAAATCTAGTATTGAGTGCAAAGTCCCACTTGAGGGACCAACTTTGGTACTTTCATGCATGCCTAGCTAAGAGCATTCACGTTGGAATAGGCAACCATTTATATGATCTGGACCATCAAATTTTTTTGCACATAAAGAAACATTTAAAGCACCAAAGATGATGGGGGGAATTGAGGACACAAGGCTACAAAGCAGCACATGAATTTAGAAAGGATGGTCCAGGGAAATTTGCTCTAAATAAATTACTGCTTGCTCTTTGTCTGATGTTCCCTTAGCATAAGGCCCTAGTGATTAGTTTGTCTGAACTGACAAATATAATGCATGATATTGGATGGATGTAGTGTTAAGTAGTCATGTGATCATTGGTGCTTTAAATGGTACCCAACTTACTTCCTACTAGAGTTGGAAGTTAAGAAAAACATATGGGAGATCATGAAAAGTAGTAGGAATTCCTTTTTTTATAACCTTTCAATTGTCTTTCAAACTACAAGGAATTCTGGAATTTTTCAGTATGAGGATAGTGATCAACAAGATTTAAATTTGGTTTGAGCCCTAAACATTATTGGATGTTTGAAAGTTTTTATGAAAGATACAAAACCATAATTGTAATTCCTCAAGAAATGCTCCCTTGAATATATATATATGGAAATATATATACAATTATATATATATATATATATATATAATTGCAATATTGACTTAGTACTGCAAGGTATAATTTTTGTAATAATAAGACAACAAAGCAAGAGGGGGTATAAAAGGAAATTATATTTAAGTTAGAATGTATGCCCTTGCATCTTAAAACAAAGCCAACTAATCTCTTAAATATATCAAGTTAATAGTGATGAAAAGAGAAGCGAGGCTTAAAATTCATCTAAACCCAGGCTTGAGAGTTTGATAGGCAGAATCCCATCTAATATTAGTCTCCAAGAGCTCACAGTAGCATCCATGGATCACAGTGGTATTGTTTGCAATAAAAGAAGAAAAGACAGATAGAAACAGAAGATGAAGCTAAAATAACAAATTTAGTATATCACAAAGAAAATATGTTTGACAGATATATATGCCATTTGAAAAGCTAATTTTTGTTGAACCATTATAAAAGGGTAACTATCTAATGAAGAAAACAAAGGAGGAAAGAGGAAGAACTACAGTTTCTAACATACAGAACCAGTCATTAATTACATCCTAATGAATATATTTATAGATATATATAGACTGATCATATATATTTCTAAACCAAAATAACTAAGATGCTGCTGCCATGTTCAATGGTGACCCCTGTCGCTTCATCACAGAGGAGCATTGCTATGCTTTGTCTCTCTTGGACACTCTCTTTTCCCACTAGTTTCGCTACAGTTTTGGACTAGCACTAGAATGCAGTAACTTTATATGAAAGGCAGAGAGGTGAGAGCTTAGTATATGTATATAGGATGGAGACTATACTAATGAAAATTAATTAGGAGATGATTCTAGGTTCAGCTCACTGAAAATTAGGTATGTACTGCAAACATTGCACCCACCAGCCATCAGGCAGGATAGTGCTGCACATGCAAACACACATGTTGACTTGGGCCAATGCTTCCTGACATCTCACCTGAATGTTTTAAATTAACCTAGAGCCCACTTTCAATTCAAACTGCTACAAGTAATCCTTGCAAGAAAAGGATAGAAAACTCTGAAAAACAATTTAGGGTATAAGCTAGCTCAATTGCAGTGTCTGTCTCTAATTAATTATATCTCCCCTAGCACACAATTAGTCTCTCCTCACAGAGTCACAAAACATGTGTACGTTGAATATGTAGCATAAAATAGACGAGAAATTTCTAAAATCTAATAAAATATCCCACGTAAGGGCCAACTTTAGATTTTCATGCCTAAAAGCATTCACATTGGAATAAGCAAACTTCTAAGCATCATAGTTTAACATAATTGACCACTTTCTTGAAACTGTTTTTCTAGGCTTTTCAACACCTAACTTCATATTGGATAATTAGTCATCTAATTAGGGATTTCGATTTCAAGCAAAAATTATGCCAATCAGAGGACACACAGGTTAAAACTAGACTCCAAAAATTATGAACATCAAATACCCACATCAACCAGTAGCCAAAATGCAGTTATAATAAAAAAAATTGTGCAAGAAAGGAGATGCTTTCATATTCAAACAACTATCAATTGTATACAAACAAAAAGCTCCCATTTTTGTAAAGCAACAAGGGCGGATGAAGGGGGAGACAGAGACAAAATCGTTGCAGAGATACCTGTGGTGACGTTGGGTATGTAAATACCCAAGAGTCTCGTCCTCCCGTTTGGCTTCCGATACAAAAAGATATCGGTTAGGAAATCACTCTAATAGTAACGATGGAGGAACAAAGCTCGTATGGGGAGGAAACGATGACCGTAGCTTCCACGGAAGGAAAAGGAAGTGGAGGAGAATCTAGGGTTCGGGACGTAGACGACAATGGAGGTAGATTTCACGCCGTGTGTATCACGTTGGTTACCTGGGCATTGAAGGTACGAGAAATGGGCAAGCAAGTTGAAGTGGAGAAGGAGCTACGCGGTAACAGAGTGGGTATGATTTCGGGGGAAAATCTAAAAGTTTGTGCAAGTTGGCGCCTCGATCCATTAGCAACGATGGTACCCCGTTGTAATAAACTTTTTCCTATTGCAACACATACTTTCACCTCTATAAAAATAATAAAAAATAATAAAAAAAAGGCTGCAAAAAAATAAGTTAAGTGACCGCCTGCATTACATTCACCTATTACAACAAACGCTTGCAAGGACTTATATTTCGTTGCAAAAATTTGCCTATTGCAGCGAATTTATTTGCAACATTATAAAAATCGCTGCGAAAAGCCATATTTCTTGTAGTGTGGTGAAAGTCTTAGGCCTTGAATTGTTACTGAGGTGAAATTAGAAATTTGTAAATACAATCGAAATAGTTAGAATTAAGATTTTTATAATATTTTGAAAAATAAGAGAAAAATTTAAGTAAAAAAAATTATTAAATTAAAAGAAGGTTAGAATATTATTTTTTAATATTATTTTAGTTTTGAGATTTGAAAAAGTTGAATTGTTTTCTGTAGGCCTGTGCATTAAAGGGCTTGGCCCGATCAACCCGTAAGGCTCGGCATGGCCCCAGCCTAAAATTGAGTTCAGAAGGTCAAGCCCATTAACGGTTTTATTACCCCTAACCTCGGTCGAAACCGATCACCTGCAGAAGAGGAATGTCGTCCAGCAACTAAGAGGAGGAAGCTCCACGCCGAGGAATTGAAGTGCTCTTCGTCGTCCTCTTCATCTTCATTTTTGAAGCTGAGATGGAGATGCCTCGCGATCAGCACAGAGGCGATGGAGGAGTGCCTGTGCTTCAGCCCTAGCTCAGATCATGACACGGCATCGTGTTGCTAGAGTAATGGGTCGAGCTTGCTCCCTGGAGGAAGAGAGATTTCTTCGGTATGGCACTTGGTTGATGGAATCGGAGTGGTTTGCGAAGGAACAACACAGGTTTGTCCCTCTATTTCGATTTTCATTTCTCTATTCTTTTTTTTCTTTTTTCCTCAGGAATATATCATCACATGATTATCCATTTTTGAGATTGATTAAGATAAAAACTACAAATGGGAAGATAAAAACCCATTTCTGAGATTGATTGAGATAGAAACCCTTTATTTCAATTTCTCTGTTCTTCCTCCTTTGGCTAAGGCTACGGCATGAGATGCAGGATTGTCTTTTTGCCCTCCAATGTATACGGCAGAACAAGCGAGGAGAAAGTGAACGGGTTTAGAACGGGTTCGACCCGACCTAAATTTCACGGATCGGATCGGATCAATCGTGCTTTGTTTTTCCGTGCGAGTCAGGTCGGGTTGGACCAAGGTTTGAACCGGATGGCTTGGTGTGCAGCCCTAGTTTTCTGTATTTTGTTTAAAAGTTTAAAAAAGTTATAATGATTAAATAATAATTAGATGAAAATTTTAAAAATTTAAAATTTTGAAATTAAAAAATATTTATTTTTTTAATTGTATTTAGATGTTGAGATACGATGAAACCAAACTAAGCTTTAGTGCCAACTTTTGAACTTTTCTCTTTCAGATCCTACGTGGTTTGTAGTTTGTTCTGATATATGCCCTATTGATTTTAGTGATTATGGTTATTTTCTTCTTACTTGAGGCAATTTATAGAAGATAATCGGAACAATAAGACGTGGTAAAGACCGAGCCTTACAATCATTAATTTTTGTGTCAGTGGTTTTGGGCCAGCCATTACATGCACATTCCATTTGGTACAATATTGGAAGGGAAATTCGCCTTGTGAAAGGAATTCTGTTGAGGCAAAATTAGATCGACTGTTGAGGCAAAATTAGATCGACTAATGGAGGGAAAATCCATTTCTGCAAGCAAAAAACTATACTCTTATTATTTACAAAGAAAGTGTTCTTATAACTTACATGAGATCCTTTGTCTTGCATTCTGCATATTTTTTCGTTATTTATCACGGTGTTGCTAATAGTTCCAAGTCGAAACTGAAATATATTAAGAAAAGAAAAATTATATTTATCATCCTCACACTTCACACACCACACCTATTTTAATTTTTTTTTTTCATTTCTCCATAAGAAATATGTAGTGTATGAATGATAAATGGAATAACTCAATTAGTTTAGCAAGAATAAAATAAAATAAAAAATAATATTAAAATATATAAAGTTATCTTTTCTTTTGTTTATACTTTGTTAACACTTTTGGGTACTGAAAATATTTCAATACTTCTTAATATACTCTACTCCTATTCATTATTTTATTATTATTTTTTACATATTTTTTACTATTATTTATTACTTTTTACTACTATCCAATATTCTATTATTACTTTTCATCTACTTTTCACTACTATCACAACATATCTCAACATTTCTCAACACTCAAACCCAACCTAAATGGATAAGAGTTTAATATATCTTATGATTCATGCTTTGGTCTCTCCCGAAAAGAAATCATGATTTCGTCCTTCATAATAGCATGCTTTGAGAAACATAAATAAATTGGTACGATACATTTCAATTTCAAAATGATGTGTTGGCAACCAAATAGCCACCGGTTGACATTGTGTACTGAATCCTTTTAATTAAAATGAAGTTCTTTACCTATTTTTGGACAAGTTAAGAATCTCTTTGTCCTTGAAGTTCAACTACCTTTTGCTTTAAGATGGACTTTAGCTACTTACAAGTTATAATATAAGATTGGACATTGTTGATGCCAACAGCTATTGTACACTGTACAGCTTGGCATACTCATGAAAACATTATGATTGATCTATGCAGGAAAAGAAGCAACAACTTGACCTCCAAAATTAGTATCTCCTATTATAATATATATATATATATATTTTTTACTTGAGAAATTAGACTTCTTATATGTGTAATAAGCTTGTTATGCAATTCCTCTCAGGTTGGTTTGGTTTTGGTTCTTAGAAATATTAAAATGGAATCCAAAGTCGAACCGAACAATGTTTGGGACATAGTGATATGTATATTGTGAGGTAATAAATTTGCTACCTTAAATGAATACCTGTTGTCTAAAGAAAAGACACAGGACGTCTCCAGGAAACTACGGCCGATGAATTAGAAGTCCACTGAGTTTTCTTTTGTTAATTGAAAATGAATTAAGGATAATGTCGATCCAATTCTAAACATCTAGAAGCTACACGGCACAAATGCCGCCGACCGGCCACTAATTTATTAATTTCTTACGCTAAACAGGCATATAATTTTCAAGAAATTTTTAAGTCTTCGTTAGTGGAAGTCAATCGAGCATAAAATATTTGCGTAGGTTGTTTCGTGGCAAAGTCTATGACAACGAATTGATGGAAGTTTGTAAGTTTGGTTAATGTATAATGTTCTTAAGTTTCAAAAAACAGAGGTTGAATTTAAGATTAAAAAAAAAAAAAAAAAAAAAAAGAGGTTCCAATATCATGTTACGATAAACTCCGTCACAAACTTAAATTTGAGCCAACTTCACACTTCCAACGCGACCTCCTTCGTTAAAAGCCTTTCTTTAACGGAGGCCTAAACCTTGGCAGTCCGAAGATGAACACGTGGCCGGCAATGGTTTCCTCAAGATTGCTTCTCTTCAGCCCTGCTATTTTCATGCTAATTGCTGTAGTCGTTGGGCAGCCAGCCTTTTATCTAAACTCTTTCTGTTCATCTGGAGAGAGCGACTGCACTGCTAAACGTACACCCGACGCATGCTTCCAACATCGCCTCCGCCGCTCCTCCCTGTCATCCTACTCAAATGGTTCGCCCCGCGTCCATTTGAGATCATCCCACTTGAACAGCTCCAATATTGTTGATCTATTCGTGTGGAACACGCCATTTTGTCAAACAGATTTTAGATTAACTATGGTCAAAACACCAGGAAAAAATAGGATTTCATGGAGGAGCCTACCTCGTGCTGCAGCAACACCTGGTAAGTTTGAACCAGACAATATGCCAATTAGGAGGGTGGGGGGATGGATTAGCGGCTTATATTTTTACTCTAGCTATAATTTTTATGACACTCTTCCACGTTATTAGAATAATAATACTCATCGTTTGACAGGTTTATACAACACCTGCACTGGAGAGGACTCGGATATAGTCTATGGACAGGCGCTTCGTAGAGGGTATGTCAACTCCACAGTTTGTCGGATTTGTATACAGAGTACTGCAACCAGGAAATCTTAAAGCAGTGTGATAAAAGGGAAATTATGTTGTTTTAAATACTCTTACTACAATTGATTAAGTAAGTTTTATTTGCCAAAAAGGATTATTTAATAAACAATGCATAACAGTGGGCTATTGACATGAGTAAAGACTAATTATATAGTAAAAATAGAATTGAGCTCAGTTTTACTTAAGTTAGACTTACATGAGCTTAAACTCTCATGGGTGTATTGAAGGTTGAGGCCCAAGTCTGCCAACTCAAAAAGAAGATGAAAAGTAACTAAGACCATGTCCCTCCAGCCCATGTCCATGGTAAAGTCCATGTGGAGAAGCTAAGACTTGAGGATGTCACGTGAAGGACTCAACAATACCAAACCCGATAGCCACATGCAATTGCTCTGGGGAATCTTGGGGACCACAAGGAGCAGAGAAATGAGGCAGTCATGTGCGATGGAGGGGCTGCAATCCGTGGCAAGGAGAGAGGATTCTGAGTATAAAAGGAAGAGAAATCTTCTGGTGAAGGATCGATTTTTCAGTTTTCAATTTTTATTTTTCATTTTTCTGTTGTTTGGTTCAGACGGCATTTTTGGGATTTTTTTCTTAGAGTTTTCATTTTAGTACTTTACTAGCTTTTGATGAAGATGATCGGCTAATTTTTGTAGCTTGGGTTGCGGTAAAACTTTCTATTGACTTCTAGTATTTGATGGATTTTCTGTGACTTTGATTTTCATACCTTGCTTTGTCTGAAACTGAATTCATAAGAGGGAAAGTTGAAGAAATCTCTTGCACTTATTCTTGTTTTGTTGTTGACACAAGGCACAACAGAACCTTGAATTTAATCAAGGATTTTTCTCAACCAAGTGTCACATAAATTTTGGTTGATGTTTAGAGAGGGCCTCTTCTTCTTCTTCTTCTTCTTCTTCTTCTTCTTCTTCTTTTTAAGAAGAGGACGGTACCCTAATTTTATTAATTGCCCTCACTTTTTGCGGAGGAAAACCGTGGTTACAACCCGACACCTGGGGGTTACAAAAACACAATAAGACCAAAACACTGACATCAAAAAACTATAACAACCAAACAATAAGTAAACAATACAGGAGAGACCAAAACACGACCCAAAGAGAAAACATGAACAAGTACCTGCAAGAAAAAGCACAAAAAAACCAAAGGATAAATCAATGAGAGCTAAAAAAGGCATACTTGGGATAGCGCTACATAGTTTGCAGATAAGGAAGACCAATTATATCCATGCGAAGAAGGCCCCGAAGCTTGCTGGGCAAAAGATCATGAGCATCAAACCAATCCGCATTAGAATCCCCAGCTCCCTACTTGACAAAAAAATCAACCACTGCATTGCCTTCTCGAAAAACATGTTTCATCGTATACTCCATACTAGAAAGATAGCCATGAAGTTCATCCCAGAAATCTTCTAAATACCAAATATTACAGTTCCCTTTAGTAATCCAGTTTACAAGAAGTTGAGAGTCGGACTCAATCTCTATGCGGTAAAATCCAAGATGATGACAACAACGAATCCCTTCCAACAGGCTTCTCATCTCTGCAAAATTATTGGAACCCTGACCCAGAAACACAGAATAAGCCCCAAGTAATTTACCATCTTCATCACGAATAACTCCTCCTGCTCCAGCCGGGCCAAGATTACCCAAACTACTACCGTCAATATTAAGCTTGACCCACCCCTGTTGAGGGCGAAACCATCTCACCACAAGAACCTTTTTAGGTCTAGGAGGTAAAATATGAATATCCAGGGTGGTATATTCATATTTTACCGGGAGAGGGCCTATTGTTTTATGAACTGGCATGTTTACTTGAAATTAAATTCCTACACTTTGTTTTATTAATTCCTTGATTGGGTTAGTAAAAGAACAATAATGCCCAGAAATCTTTTGAGTTGTGGAAGCAAAGGAAGTTCTAAACCGTAGCCCAAGAGTTTGTCAAATTTATTCTATGGTTTTTGTTAACCTTCAGCTGCTGAGTTGCATTTCTATTTGAGCTTTGCTAAATCCAAAAATTACATTTCAGCCTCTTTTGCATCATTTAATCCTTAGAAAGTAAATAGCTCATGATTTAGTTCATCTTTCAAAACAAAAGTTACGTCTTGAAGACCCTCAAAATTTCAACCATACATTTCAATTTTCATACTCCTTCTATTGTGAATATACCACTCCCCATTTGTGCTTACTATTTTCATAACCATAAAAATCCAAAAAGAATTTATATAGTATTTTTTACATCACCATATTTTAACAATAAGCCTTCACAAAGTACTTTGCTGGAAATATATTTGTTCTTGTGGAAATGACCTTGGGATTTCTCTATTATTTACAATTGATCTACTTCTACACTGCGAGTGATAATTTGGAGACCATCACAATGCATAGGAGTGAGTATCGGCCGGTCTGGATTGGCCAAACCGACCGAACTGGACCCAGTTCGGTCTGGTCCCGGTCCAATTTTGGGAGGACCAAATGAGTGAGGTCCAGTCCCGATCCAGGGATTTTCTACCCCAGACCGGACCGGACAGAATGGAAATTAAAAAAAAATTATTATTTATATATATTATTTATATAATAGTTGTATATAATTAATTATATATGGTATAAAAAAATATTAATAGTCTAATATAGACTGTAGTTATACTTATACTAATATAGTTATACTAAATCATTATAACTAATACTTCAACAATAGCTATAGTGACCTATACTAATAGTCTACTATTAATACTAATATATTATTATATAATTTATATAGTTATACTAATCACTATAATTAATACTATGTATAGCTATATAGTATATTTATCACTATAATTAATATAATTTAATTATCACTATACTTATATTTAATTAATATAATTATCACTATACTATAATTTATATAGTTATACTAATCATTATAGTTAACACTTATAATATAGTATAGTTATTTAGTCTCCTCTCTATTTTCTCTCTAGGAAATAGAGGTGGTGTTTGATAGGGTTCATCACGTATGTTTGAGGGTGAGCTATGGAAAAATTACAGGAGATGTGGGAAAACTTTCAGTTGAATGAAGAAGAAGGTGAGGCTATTGAGATAGAGGGGGAGGGTAGTTCTGAGGAGTTGAGGAAGGGAGATCGTAGCTTGATTGGTAAGATATGGTCGGATGGGGTGATTGGGAAAAACATTGTTGAAAATAGTATGGCAAAGGTGTGGAGACTTAGTAAACCTGCCATCTTTACAGAAGTGGGAAGGAATGTCTTTGTTATCACTTTTGCTACTCATGTTGATAAGAACCGAGTGGAGAGTGGGAGGCCATGGTTATTTGATGGCAATCTATTTGTCATTAATGCGTTTGATGGTTATACTCCACTGAGTAAGATGTCTTTTGATAAGGATGCAATGTGGGTGCAGTCTCACAATCTGCCATTGGTAGGGATGTCAAGGGAATGTGGAGTCCGGCTAGGAAGTTCGATTGGGGTGGTGGAAGAAGTGGAGGTGGATGTGGATGATGTGGGGTGGGGAACGGTCCTTAGGGTCAAAGTTTCAATGGATTTGAATAAGCCTCTGGCAAGGGGCCGAACCATCAAATTGCAAGGGAGTCAAACATGGGTCCCGATAACCTATGAGAAGCTGCCAAGATTCTGTCTTACTTGTGGCAGAATTATCCCTGATGATGTCAAGTGCAACAGTCCTACTGGAATTGAGATCGAGAACAAACAATTTGGCAGCTGGCTTCGTGTGGATGGAGGAAGTTGTAGATTGCCGTATAATCCTCGACGAGGAAATAGTATGAATGGGAGGAGTAATCCTTCGGAGGAAGGACGGCCGGCGGAGGTGAATGCTAGAGAAAAAATGGTAGTTAATACGAAGTGTAACGGCGTTGAATTTTCAGAATCTTTCGAAATGGGAGGAGGATTTTCAGGGAACGTTGGAGGCGGAGAAAGGGACGATAGTGTTCAAAATTTAAATGTTGAGGAAGGAGGATTGGTGGATGAGGGAGGATTCTATGGAGAAGATTAGTTTCAAATGGATAGTCGGGATCCTGGTATAACGGTTACACAGGTTGCGGAAGGTGGAAGCAGTAACGAAAATTTGAATGTTATCCATGTGGATTCCCCAATGGTGGACCAGGTAAATGTTGAGGCCTCGCAAGCCCATGTCTCAATAGGACACAAAGCCCAGCTACGTACAATGGTTCAACCACCCCAGAGAAGATCCCCTCGTTCAACTTGGAAAAAATGTGCTAGAAACACAGGTTTGAGTTCTATTCTTCAAAGCAATAGTGCATGCAAAAAACGTCTCATGGAGATTGGAAGTAATACCAGCTTAGCTTATGAAGGGAGGAAGAGGGTAAAGCTGAAAGGGGTGGAAGTAGGGGTCACGGGGCAGGAAGGAGGAAGTGTGGATGAAAAGATTGATCATGATAATTTGATATCGGCAGAGGCTGTTGAACAGCCCTGCCGAACCAAATAATTCTCCTCAGTTGGAACTCCCGTGGGCTTGGGAACCAACGAGGAGTTCGAGCTCTCTCTGAGTTAGTCAGGGAGGAAGTTCCCAAGGTCTTGTTTCTACAAGAGACCAGATTACAAGATAAGGAAATGGACAAACTTAAATTTAGATTGGGGTATGAAAACTGTTTGGCAGTAAACTGTGAGGGAAGGAGTGGTGGTCTTGCCCTTTTATGGAGGAATGATGTTCTTCTGGATATTAAAAGTTACTCAAAGAATCATATCCATGCTTCCATTAAGTATTCTTCAAATGACTGTGAACCTTGGTTTTTTACTGGGGTGTATGGCCAACCTAAAGCTAGTAGAAGATATGAAACTTGGAATCTTTTACGTGCTTTACAAGTCCCTAATGATCAAGGATGGCTTCTGATGGGAGACTTCAATGAGGTGCTAGGTATGAATGAAAAAATTGGTGGCAGAGATAGAACTGATAGACAGATGCAGGAGTTTCGGGAAGTGCTTGATGATTGTGGTTTGTTGGATCTGGGGTATATTGGCAATCCTTTCACCTGGTGTAATAAGAGGGTCCTTGAGCAAAGCATAAGTGCAAGACTGGATCGAGGGCTTGCTAATCTTAAATGGAAGGCCTGTTACCCTATGGCTTGTATTAGTCATGGAAGTGTGGCATATTCTGATCATGTACCAATCAAGCTGCAATTGCAAAATGACAGATATCATAGTAGGGGTAGAAGGTTATTCCATTTTGAAGCTATGTGGGTGGAGGATAAAAGTTGTAAACCACTTATAGAGAAGGTTTGGGTTAGTAATTCTAGGGAGAGAACAATGATGGGAGTCATGACACAGATTCAGAAATGTGGTGAATATCTATCAAAGTGGAACCAAACTAGCTTTGGTAATGTGGAAAGAAAGCTAAAAAAGGCAAAGGAACATTTAAAAAGGCTTGAGGATTCTGATCCTAGGGGTCATAATATAAATGAACTAAAGAAGGCTAGATTTGAGGTTCAGAATTGGTTGGAAAGAAAGGAAATAATGTGGAGACAAAGGTCATGGGCACTATGGTTGACTGAAGGGGATAGAAATACAAGCTTTTTCCATCACAAGGCCTCACAAAGAAGAGCAAAGAACAGAATACAAGGCATAAGGGATGATGGTGGCAATTGGCAAGTGGATGCAGCAAGAGATGAAATTATTCTGAATTATTTTAAAAAGCTTTTCACACCTTCTACACAAAGAGGTAGTATGCAGTTTCTAGATGTTTTGAGAGGTAGAATTACAGATGAAATGAAGCAAAGACTTGAGGTGGAGTTTGTTGCAAATGAAGTTGAAGCAGCTCTAAAGGAGATGAACCCAACAAAGGCCCCGGGTCTAGATGGTATGGCCCCCATTTTTTATCAAAAATATTGGTCTATTGTTGGCAAAGATGTTATTCAAGCTGTTTTAAATGTGTTAAATACTGGTAGTTTTCCTTCACAGTTATACCACACTTATGTGACTCTGATTCCAAAGAAAATAAAGGCTGAGTTGGTCTCAGATTTTAGGCCAATTAGCCTATATAATGTCATCTATAAGTTGGTTTCAAAGGTTCTTGCAAACAAGTTAAAGGCAATTCTTCCCAAGTTGATTTCTGGTTCACAATGTGCCTTTGTTCCTGGAACGTTAATCACGGATAATGTGCTAATAGCCTATGAATTAGTGCACTTTCTTAGAAGGAAAAAGCAAGGAAGGAAAGGATTCATGTCTTTAAAATTGGACATGAGTAAGGCCTATGATCGAATCGAGTGGGATTTCCTGGGAACAGTTATGATGAAGATGGGTTTTGGAGTAAAATGGACTAATCTGTTGATGCTCTGTGTGAGATCTGTCTCTTTTTCTATTCTAGTAAATGGGGAGCCTAAAGGTCCAATTTATCCCTCAAGAGGGTTAAGGCAAGGGGACCCCATATCCCCTTACCTTTTCCTTCTCTGCACTGGGGGTCTTATATCTCTTCTTCAAAAAGCTG
This sequence comes from Carya illinoinensis, assembly GCF_018687715.1. Taxonomy (NCBI): domain Eukaryota; kingdom Viridiplantae; phylum Streptophyta; class Magnoliopsida; order Fagales; family Juglandaceae; genus Carya; species Carya illinoinensis. The sequence goes on along the minus strand of NC_056760.1, from coordinate 9,101,986 downwards.
ATGTCAAAGATGTAGTGGAGGGTATATGTGTTTGCAGAGGTGCTCCAAAGATCAATCATCTTATGTTTGTAGATGATAGTGTTTTGTTTTGCAGGGCCAATTTACAAACGAATAGAAATATTCTTCATCTATTGGAAGTTTATGAAAAAGCTTCAGGCCAAATGGTAAACAAGGAAAAAATTTCTATGGTTTTCAGCAAGAATGTCTCTCCTACTACTCAAGCTGAGATTATGCAATTTTGGGGTGTCCAACAGCATCAAAACTATGATAAGTATTTGGGTCGGCCTCCTATGGTGGGTAGAGGAAAATATCAAGCTTTTTTTGGGCTGCTGAATAAGGTGTGGTCTAAGATACAAGGGTGGAAGGAAAAGCTGTTATCTCAAGGGGGTAAAGAGGTGCTTATAAAAGCAGTAGCCCTCTCTATTCCAACTTACACTATGAGTTGCTTTAAATTGCCACTTTCTTTATGTTCTAAGTTAGAAAGCTTGATAGCAAGGTTTTGGTGGGGGCAAAAGAAGGATGAAAATAAAATAAGCTAGGTTAGTTGGAGAAAGATGTGTAGAACAAAGTTGAATGGAGGTATGGGCTTTAAGGATTTGAAGACATTTAACTTGGCCCTCTTGGGTAAGCAAGGTTGGCGTATCCTAACGGAGGAAAGTTTGCTGTTACATAAAGTTTATAAAGCTAGATATTTTCCTTCTACAAACTTTAATGAGGCCAAGTTGGAGCAAATCCTTCTTTTGTGTGGAGAGGCATATGGGAAGCTAAGAAATACTTACTGCAAGGTTGCAGGTGGAGGGTTGGAGATGGAAAGGCCATTAATATATGGTCTGATTATTGGTTACCAAATCATAAGTTGGTGCCAATATCGGATTCAATTACTCAAGCTCAATTGAACTGGAAGGTAGCTGAGTTGATAAATGATAGCACAAACCTATGGGATATGGAGAAAGTCAGAAGATGTCTACCTCCAAGGGAAGCTGAAGAAGTTTTGCATATGGTGTTAGCCTCAATAGCAGGCCTGATGAGCTGGTATGGGAACATGAAAAAAAATGGTCTTTTTAGTGTTAGAAGTGCCTACAGGTTCATCATGTCTGCTGCTGAAGATATTGAAGAGGGAGAGGTATCATATAGAGAGCAACAAAAAAGAATGTGGAAGAAAATCTGGAAATTGCAAGTTCCTACTCGAGTGAGGATATTTGTGTGTAGGGTGTGCAAAAATGGACTACCTTCTTTAAAGAATCTGCAGGTGAAAAAGTTTTGATAGAAGCTTTGTGTCCATGGTGTAAAGAGGAAGAAGAGGATATAAATCATGCTCTGCTGAATTGTACAAGTTTCAAGGATGCATTATTGACTCAGCTTAGCTTTCTGCAGAATAGTCAAAGTCAGTTGGATTTTGTTCAGGTAATGACTCAACTGGCATCAAGGAACAAAGAGATGGAGATGGAACAGTTGGCTCTATGCTCATGGGGGTTATGGTATAGAAGAAATAAATTTATATATGAACAACAAAAACTGTCTCCTCAACAAGTATTGGATCATGCTCTTTCACTTCAACAAGAACATATAGCAGCAGCAGCAAAGCAGAAGAGGGGGAATGAAGACAAATTGCAGCTGGATACCTCCACCCGTGGGGGTCTTAAAGCTTAATATTGATGGTGCTATATTTCAGGATCAATGTAGCTCGGGTGTAGGCATGGTTCTAAGAGATGAGCGAGGGCAAATGATCTTTACAACATGTAAACCTGAACATGAAGTGAGTGATCCTATGGAAATTGAATTCTTGGCAGTTTTGAGGGGTCTTCAAATTTGCTTGCCTTTGGGAATCGATGAGCTGGAGGTGGAAAGTGATTCGTTATTGGTGGTACAAGAGCTTACTACATATCAGGATTCGATGTCTATATGGGGAAATTTGGTTTATGAGATTAGGAGACTACTACAAAGGTTTCCTAAGGTGTCTGTCCAACATAGAGGCCGTATGGTCAATGTTGTAGCCCATTGTTTGGCTAAACATTCATGGCATATAGATGATCTTATGATTTGGTGGAACTCTTTTCTTGAGAGTGTTTTTCAAGTCATTTGGCATGATACTTTGATGTAATTTGTTGGTTGTGATGAATAATACAAGTTTCTTTGTTGATCAAAAAAAAAAAAAAAAACACTTATATAGTTATACTAAAGCACTGATTCACCATAACTAATATTACTAATATATAGCTATATTAATGGTCTAATACTAGTATATATTAATATAATATATAACTATAATATATAGTACTAGTATATATTAATATATTATAAGAGTTATAGTATAAATATAATATAGAAATTATAATATATTAAATCACTATAACAGTATAACTAATACTAATATATAGTTATATTAATAATCTACTATTATATAGTTATACTAATCACTATAATTAAAACTAATATATAGTTATACAGTATACTTATATAGTTGTACTAATACTATTAGTCTATTATATAGTCTAAGACTCTCAATTCTAATATAGACTATATAGCTATAACTAATACTAATATTTATATTAATACTAATAATGTAGATTATAGTTATACTAACTAAATGATTCAACATAACTAATATTACTAATATAATATAACCAAATTGAATTACTAATAGTCTAATACTAATACAATTATATAGTTATACTAATCATAAATTCATAATAACTAAATCATTATAAGTCTATAACTATATATATTTAGTATCAATGTATTACTATATTTTTTAATGTATAACTATTAACTATAATATATAGTACTAGTATAACGGATTAAAAAAATATATAATGTACTAGTATATATATTAATGTATTAACATATTATAAAAGTTATAGTATAAATTATAATATATCATATATTTGTAAATTTATAATAGTATTAGTATAGTTAGCTTAATATGTAATATGTTAGTATTAAATCACTATAACTACATAGAGTATTAGCAATAAGAGTATTACTATTATAATATTATTACTATTATTTAATATAGTATTACATATAGTATTACTATCATTACATATAGTTATTAGTTATAGTATTAGTACTAGTATAGTTATTATTACATATAGTTATTAGTTATAGTATTATTACTAATATATTAATAGTATTAGCGTATTACTAATATATATATAATAGTATACTATATGTATATATGTTAAATATATCACGATATAATTACATAAATATTAAACAAAATTTCACTAAAGAAAAAAAAAAAAAAAGTCATAGGGTGGACCAAACGGACCGACCAGACCGGACCGGTCCTTCGGAAGTTCGGTCCGGAAAACCCTGGATCGAATAGGTCTGATCCGGTCTGTAAAACCTCTCCAGACTGGACCGAACTCTCCCCTAATTGGACCTCCTGAGTGCAGTGCATAAGTGAAGATGCTACGATATTTGAACTCTGTCAAGTTCCCTTCCCGTTCCGTTTGGTCTGGTATGACTCGGTTCACCAACGGTACAGTAGTGGTTATTTAACTTCGGTTTACATCTCGGGTAAGTTCATAAACCGACGGTACTTCGCAAGTAATAAAACCTATAAAGTGTTTGATAAAATGACAAAAAGGGGAAACAAGAACAGAGGAGACCAATTCTGAAATACCAATTCTAAAGTCTTCAGTCTTCACAATTATTTTCTGGTTAGTCTCCTCTCTAGAGTGTTTAAAGCTCTAAGGTGGTGAATAACAGTCTTTCTGGTTTTCCACTCACAGCCGTGGATAAACCATGTCGAGAGAGAATGTTAGTAGGACAAAGGGCCTAGAGGAACAATGGAGAAAGTTTAGACTAACAGAGGAGGAAGAAGAGATAGTGGAGGTGAACTGGAAAGGAGACAAGGAGATAGATCGTAAAGGGGAAAGAAGCTTGATAGGCAAGGTCTATTCTGACCGATTAGTGAGTAAGACTCTGATAAGTAATACTATGGCAAAGATTTGGAGAATAAGCAAAAGGGCAATCTTTCTAGAAGTGGAAAAAAATACTTTCATTATCACTTTTGAGACACATGCAGATATGTACAGAATCCTCGATGGGAAACCGTGGACCTTTGACTCTTCTTTGTTTCTTCTGAGACAGTATGAGTGGAAGAAACGGCCAGGAAACTTTGTCTTCGATAAGGAAACTTTCTGGATGCAAATTCACAACCTACCATTGGGGTGTATGTCGCTGGAATGGGGAACTCAGATAGGTAAGTCAGTGGGCAAAGTTATTGAGGTAGACGTAGAAGAGGACGGCATAGGATGGGGGAGAAGCCTCCGGGTGAAAATTGAGTTACCGTTGTACAAGGCCATCCCAAGGGGTCGATTCATCAATATAGAACAAACAAAGCAGTGGGTTCATTTCCGTTATGAGAATCTACCCAAAATCTGCTTCAGATGTGGGTGGTTCCTTCATAAAGAAATGGGGTGTCAGGCTCAATATGGCGAGGAAGAAGGCGAGGCGGAAACAGAGCCCCAATTTGGGACCTGGCTCAGGGCGGATAACGTTTATAGAAGAAATACGAATTCCTATAATGCAAACAATGGAAGAAAAGAGCATGGTACAGGGGAAAACAATAATCAGGCAGAGTCGGGTGAAGACGAAGGCAACGACGAAGGTGAACAGCAAGTCAGGGGCAGAATCAGACATCCAACACCCCACTCGCCTCATGCACAGCCCCCAACAACCGTCATAGATGGAAGTCGCTTAGCCAATAAGGAAAAGGTACGAATTTCAGCAGATTCAGAGGAGGGGATGGCTGTATTGGATGCTGTGCACCAACCCGGTTGGGAGGGAGTCGAGACAGTATGAGATCAGAGGGGGAAAAAAGAGCGGGAAGGTAATCTGAAAGTGACGAATAAAGTTGGGCCAGAGAATGTAGATGGGCCAGAGCCAAAGAAACTAAATGACCCAAACGTTATCTGTCTTAAACCCAAGGACTCGAGTTTAGCCCCTCCAACGGCTAACTCTTTTACAGTAGAGGAATTTAGAGGCGTTTATCCTATACAGGTCTCTCTCTGTCAAAGGGAAGGCCGAAGATGGAAACGGCAAGCTCGGGATCAAACGAAATCAGCTTCATCATCTATAGTTACCCGCTCCCAAGGAGAGAAGCGGCCAGTGGAGGTAAGAACCGATAACTCTAGTCTTTCAAAAAGAGTAAAAAAGAGCCAGTTGAATGAATTACAGGTGGAGGATAGAATCACGACGGATATGGTGGAGGCTGCAAGGCAGCCCCACCAGGGATTATGAAGATCCTAAGTTGGAACTGTTGGGGGCTTGGGAACCCCCGAACAGTCCAAAGCCTTTACCTAATGGTAAAGGATAAGAACCCGGATGTGGTTTTCTTAATGAAAACCAAACTATCGTACTCTAATGGCCAAAGGATTGCTAAAAGGTGTCAGTTTAATGGTTGTGTTGCCGTGGGAGCAATAGGAAGAAGTGGTGGTCTTATGTTGTTATGGAAGAAGGATAGTCTAATTGATTTAGTCAATTATTCCCAACACCACATCAATGTGAGTGTAAATGATGATTCAAACAACAAACAGTGGCTACTGACCTGTTTTTATGGTCACCCAGTTTCACACCTGAGAAGCAAAACCTGGGAGTTGTTATTATCTTTTAAGCCTGATGTTGGCGGTTGGGGAGTAATAGGTGATTTTAACGAGGTACTCTTCTGTGATGAAAAAGAGGGGGGAAATCCTAGGAGTAAAAATCTTATGTGTCAGTTTAGAAACACGATGGAGGGAGGGAATCTGTTTGATCTGGGATGGAAAGACAATAAATACACATGGAGTAACCGACATGAAGATGAGTCTTTTACAAGGGAGAGACTTGATAGAACAGTTGCAAATGAGGGGTGGAAATCCCTGTATCCGGTGCATTCAGTTGAGACTCTTCCAGCAATTTGCTCTGACCACAGTCCAATTTTGTTGTACTGTAGTTCAGAGAGGGGCTCAAGTCAAAGAGGGTCTTACTCATTCAAGTATGAGGTCAGTTGGAACAAGGAGGTAGGCTGCAGCGAGACAGTCATTGAGGCTTGGAGTAAACAGGTGGGGTGGGGTAATAGTCTAGAGAGGTTGATGAGCAAATTAGAATATAGACAAAGGAAACTTAATCATTGGAGTAGAAACCTGCAGAGGGAGAGACTCGAAGCTTTGAGAGTGAAATACCACCAGCTGAATTTATTACAAAGAGATGCAGGGCCTGGTAATGTAAGAGAACAAAAGCAGCTCTAGGTAGAGATTGATCACCTGTTGAACCAAGAAGATACAAAGTGGAAACAAAGAGCAAAAAAACACTGGCTGGAAAAAGGTGACAGAAACACAAAGTTCTACCACTCATGTGTAAACCAAAGAAAAAAGAAAAATACCATAAAAAGAGTGATTGATATGAATGGTACTGAGCTAGTGGAGAGGGAAGCCATAGCTGCGGGTTTTAAAGAATACTTTAAGTCAGTATATCAGTCTACTCAGGCCAATCCAGAGTGCATCAATTTTTGCTTACAGGGAGTTGTGCAAAGGATAACAGAAGACATGAGAGTTAATCTGGAAAGGAATTTTTCTGTAAAGGAAATAGAAACAGCTTTGAAGCAGATGTCCCCCTATAAATCACCCGGCCCTGATGGTTTTAGTGCAGGATTCTACCAAGAGCATTGGAAGACTGTGGGAAAGGAGGTTTCAGAAGCTGTTTTGATCTTTCAAAACTCGGGGAAGATGCCAGGGATCATGAACCATACACATATTGTTTTAATCCCTAAGGTAAATGCCCCAGCCACGGTCCATGACTTTAGACCAATTTCTCTATGCAACGTTGGTTATAAGATTATTTCTAAGGTAATTGCAAACAGAATGATAGGGGTGTTGGAGAAGGTGATATCCTGGAACCAAAGTGCTTTCCTTCCGAATAGGCTCATAACTGACAATATTATGGTAGCCTATGAACTTCTTCATACTATGCACTCAAAAAAGAAAGGGAGGGGTCAATGGCCATCAAGTTAGATATGTCAAAAGCCTATGATAGAGTGGAGTGGAATTTCTTAGAGGCTATTTTGATTAAGATGGGTTTCGGTTTGAAATGGACCAAAATAGTGATGGCCTGTGTCAGGTCAGTAACCTATTCTACTCTTGTTAATGGGATCCCAGGAGAGACAATTTTCCCCACACGAGGGCTAAGACAAGGTGACCCACTATCACCTTATCTGTTCTTACTTTGTGCTGAAGCCCTCAGTACCCTTTTGAATAATGCAGAAAATGGTGGCCTTATTGAGGGGATAGCAGTGAAGAGGAATGGTCTGAGGATAAACCACCTCCTTTTTGCTGATGACTGTGTGATTTTTTGCAGAGCCAAGTTGGTTGAGTGGTACCAGATCAAGAGACTACTGGCTGTTTATGAGGAAGCTTCAGGTCAAACCTTGAACAAAGAAAAAACCAGTGTGTTCTTTAGCTCTAATACAAAGAAGGAAGCAAAAGATTTTATTCTACAACAGATTAATGGAGCAAGGTGTAATAATTACAATAGATATCTCGGGCTTCCTACCCTAGTGGGAAGATCTAAATACAACACCTTCAGTAGCCTAAAAGAGAAGATATGGAAGAGGATAAACAACTGGAAATCAAAGTTTCTATCATTGGCTGGAAAGGAAATTCTCATTAAAAGTGTGCTGCAAGCAATACTTGCATACTCTATGAGTGTCTTCAAGATGCCTGGAAAACTTCTTAAAGAGATTGAAGCAATGATGGCCAGATTCTGGTGAAAGCATAAAGAGGGAGGGAAGGGCATTCACTGGAAATCCTGGAAACAAATGGGGGAAGTTAAGAATCAAGGAGGTTTAGGTTTCAGGGATCTCAACAGCTTTAACAGAGCACTCTTAGCCAAGCAAATATGGAGAATGGTAAAGGAACCCCTATCCCTAGTCTCGAGGGTATACAAACAGAAATATTTTCAGCATTGTGATGTAATGGAGGCTGAGTTAAAAGGGTCACCATCGTACATTTGGAGGAGCCTCTGGTCCAGTATGGGACTAGTAAAGGAAGGGCTGGTTTGGAGAGTTGGAAATGGGAGGAACATAAAAATATGGAAGGACAAATGGGTGCCTAAACCAGTAACTTTTCATATTCAGACCCATGTTAACTCTCTTGACCCAGATAGTAAAGTGGAAGCCTTAATTGATGAAGATTCTAGGACTTGGAAGGTAAATCAAATAAGTACTATCTTCAGTGAAGAGGAAAAAGAGTCCATATGTTCGACTCATATTAGTAGTGCAGGGGTCAGAGATAAAAGGATATGGGTGGGGACTGATAAAGGCACCTTTTCTATCAAAAGTGCCTATTTTATGGATACAAAGCTGGCTAGTAGAAGATTAGCTGAATCATCTTCAGGTGGGATGAACAAAGGGACATGGAAGGAGCTGTGGCAACTTGAGGTCCTGGGCAAAGTTAAAATGCTAATCTGGAAAAGCCTCTCAAACATCCTTCCAACAAAAGGCAATTTATACAGAAGAAACATTGTGGAATGCAATCTCTGCCCCATTTGTATGAGGGAGGCCGAAACTACTTTACATACCCTTTGGGCTTGTCCAGCAGCAAGGGATGTGTGGGGAAGTGATAGTAGTAAGCTCAAAAAATGAAATAATTTTTTCCCTGATTTCCAGAAGCTGTGGGAAGAGATGACAAACAGATTAAATAGTGAAGAATTACAATTGGCCGCAGTCATCTGCTATCATATATGGGGTAGAAGAAATGGCTTCATTTTTAAAGACCTGTTCAGCAGCCCAGGATCTATTATAGCAAGGGCTCAAACCGAGATTGATATGCATAGGGAGATTAAACAGCAGAACAGCAGCAGTTCTGAAGGAAGAACAACTATAGCAACATCGAACCAAGTTTGGCAGCCTCCTGAGTGGCCTCTATTCAAAGTTAATGTCGATGCAGCGTATGACAAGTCCTTAAACAGGATGGGGATGGGCATCATTATGAGAGACAGTGAAGGTAAGATCCAAGCATGTTTAACAGCTCCTAAAGAGCGGGTCTTCTCAGCAGCACAAGCAGAAAGAGCAGCTTTGCAAAGGGCTATGTATATGTGTTTTGAGATGGGTATGCATCAAGTCGTTTTTGAAGGGGATGCCAAAGTTGTCATCGATGCAATCAATTCCAAAGAGGTAGATAATTCGTGGCATGGCCAAGAAACTGAGGATCTTCAACAGTTGATGGCGGCTCATCCGAATTGGAGGCTATCTTTTGTATATAGATCAGCTAACCAAGCTGCCCACTCTGCAGCTAAGGAAGCTATTAAGGACTCTTATGAAAAAATTTGGCTAGAAGATGGCCCTACTGTGGTGAAAGCTTCTGTCCTTTTTGATGTATCTCGTGCTACGGCTTATTGATTAATGAAGTGTTTCTCCTTTTCAAAAATAAAAAATAAAGCATGAGGGTCAGTCTTTTACAAGAGGAAAATAATTCCAGAGCATTCGGTTGAACTTGACAGCTTGGTAGGCGACGTGTATAACAGAATTATTGAGAGGTGGATTCCTCTGTTTGTGCAGGTCTACGGTATGCCGCAATTGACACCCTCCTGCCCCTCCCAGCTTCTCAAGGTAAGGATGTGATCGTGTGACTAGCTAGGTCATCAATTAATTTTCTGCATGTCGATGCATTATAATGCTGTCACATAATTAAAAACGATATGAAAAAGGAAACAATTACTAGTCGATGAGTACTATTTGTAATGGGCTTTACAAACCATTGTCACGAGATGTAAACCCTTGTTTTAATTTGTAATTAATGTCGACTCTATGTATGTTTAACAATTTCATAAGAAAAACATTAAATACCTACAAATTTTGTTGGTCATGATGAATATGGAAATTAAGGATGTATGATGGATCAAGTCTTCTTTTTTTTTTTTTTTTTGGCCAGAATTCAGATTCATGAGTTATATATATATTGATTTATATATTAAGGTTGTGTTTGGCCACAAGGAATTTTTATCTTAAACATAAAATTCTCATCTCATCATTACAACTTTCTCAAATCCCCATACAAAATATAATAAACAATTTAACTTTTTCTTAACTTTTTCAAATCCCAATACAATAATAATATTAAAATATAATATTTTAATATTTAATATTAAAATATAATATTTTAATATTTAATATTAAAACTCAAAATTTTCATCTGAGAATTCTCAATGGCCAAGCAGAACCTTAAGACTATTCAAAGTTTTTACAGTGGAGCATATGCTCGATCCATGATATACTGTAGATCCATAATCCAATGTTAATATGGCGTGTATGATTGGGTATCATAATCCAATGTTAATATATAATCTCACTTCATGCTAGTTAAGCACTCTCAAGTAATTAAGTTATTACATGTTTTAAAGTATATTAATTCTTCATATCCAAACGTAGTGCTAGACGTTTCAAAACTGAACCCTCAATACTAAGTACAGAATTATATATTCCATGTGCAGGGAAGGAGAGGAACAGTACATCTCGATATGCCGTCCTTACCGTTGCCGTTCTTTTTTTTTTTTTTTTTGAAAATGGATTTCAATTAAATTAGCAAATGTTGGATACAAGAGGGGATTCCCTCCAAACTGATGCTCTCCTCAGAGAGTTTAAGTGCATCCTTGGCTAAACAATGGGCAACACTATTACATATCCTAGACACATGCAACACAGACCAACTTTTCATAGACTTAAGCAAGGATCTGGTGTCCTGAATAAACATTCCTACGCAGCTCCAATTCAGCTCTTCACCCCTGATCTGTTGAACCACACCAAGTGAGTCTCCCTCGAGGATGACATCCTGCATGTTCAGTTGGTTGCATAGGATGACAGCTTTCAAGGCAGCAAAAGATTTAGCTAACAACGGGTCAGGGGGCAGGTCCCTTTGGGATCTAAGGGTGGCAACTACACACCCATTCCAGTCTCTGATCACTACCCCTATCCCAACCTTGCACTGAGCTTTATCTACTGATGCATCCCAATTTGCCTTAAAAGCATGCAGAGGAGGTGCTGACCAGCTTCGGACAGATGGTGCTGCTGGTTTGTCCCTGCTCACTTGGATGCTGTTTGCTTCCTTGTAATCGAGTACTAACTTGGTGGCAGTACTTACCACTGTCTCAGGGGCATCATACTTGCCCTCAAATACATAAAGATTCCTTCTCTTCCATAGTTGGTGAACTATGGATGCAAAGATTGACATGTCATTTTCATCCAGTACTGAGAACATGTGGCCCACTATGCTGTAGAATGGAGACTCGACCACCCTCTCCTTTTGAAGTTTTCTTGAGCTAAGTCCCCATGCATCTTGAGCTGAGGGACATGACCACAAGGCATGTGTAGTCGATTCTGAGTCCCTGGTACATATGGGACACAGTGCTGACTCCCTTATCCTTCTCTTGTATAGGTTCTGGTTTGTGGGCAGTGACTCATGAGAAGCTCTCCAGAGTAGCATTTTGGTTGCATTTGGCACACCCAATTTCCACAGCCTGTGCCAGAAATCAGTACTCTTAGCTCTGCTAGAAGCTTGCCCCTTTGAGCACACCTCCATCTCCCCTAGAAGATGATAAGCACTCTTAACTGTGAAGAGTCCATTCTTTGTGAGTCTCCATATAAGTTGGTCAGGGCTCCTACTCAAACTTAAAGGGATCTTTCTGACCACATTGGCTTCCTCCACCGATAGGACCTCCCTCAATAATGACACATTCCACGACATCTCTTGCTTGTCAATCAATTCACTAACTTGCCATCTAGAGTGCCTATCACTTAGAGGGGATTGGACCCGATATGAAGAGGGTTGGGGTATCCACCTGTCTCTCCCTATGTAGACTGAGTCCCCATTCCCTATTCTCCAGAAGAGACCTTCTTCCAAGACTGGTTTAGCCTCGATGAAGCTCTTCCATAGATATGAGGCATTACTGCCCAGCTTGCTGCCCATGAAGTCACTTCTTGAGAAGTATTTTGCTTTTAGCACCCTGGCTGCAAGGGAGAGAGGTTGTTGAATAATTCTCCAGCCTGCTTTGCTAGAAGGGCCACATTGAAGTCATTAAAGTCCCTATACCCCAGTCCCCCTGAACTTTTTGTCTGTCCAAGCATTTTCCAAGGGATCCACTGGGTTTTAACTTTGTCATCTCTGCTTCCCCACCAGAACTATTGCACCAGCTTGTTAGTGTTCTTGAGAATGGCCTTTGGGAGCTTAAACATGCTCATACAGTAGGTTAGGAAAACCCTTGCCTCCTTCACTCCAGCTGCATTGAGGATGGTTTCTTTGTTGTGTGCACTGGTGTTCTTGTTAAAGAAGATTGCTGTTTTGTCCATGTTTAACCTCTGGCCTGATGCAGTTTCATATATGGTGAGGATCTTGATTAATCTGGTCCATTCCAGTGTATTGGCCCTGCAAAAGAGCAGACTATCGTCTGCAAAAAAGAGGTGATTAACCAAAAGAGAGCCCCTAGCAAAAGGGAACCCAGTAACTAATCCTTTCTCTTCAGCTTTATCTAACATTCCACCAAGGACTTCAGAGCACAGAATAAAGAGGTAAGGGGAAAGGGGGTCCCCTTGCCTCAGCCCTCTAGTTGGGAGGAAGCTTTCCTGAGGTTCACCATTGATAAGGAGGGAGTACCTCACTGAGGTCACACATTCCATGATAAGCTTAGACCATGCTTCAGCAAAACCCATCTTTCTCATAACAGCTTCCAAGAAGGCCCACTCTATACGGTCATAGGCCTTACTCATGTCTAGTTTCAAGGCCATATACCCCTCTTTCTTGCTTCTCATCCTGTACTTCATTGAGTGCATAGCCTCATATGCCACTATAATGTTATCTGAAATCAAACGCCCTGGGACAAAAGCACTCTGTGCTGGTGAGATTATGGATGGCAGGAAAGCTTTTAACCTGTTAGCTAAGACCTTGGCAACAATTTTGTAAAGAACATTGCACAGGCTTATAGGCCTGTACTCAGTGACTAACTCAGGGCATTTCTTCTTGGGGATTAAGACAATGTGCGTGTCATTTACCTCACCTACTCCTGCCCTGGTTGAGAAAAAGTTCTTCACTGTTGAGAATACCTTGTCTCCCACTACTGCCCAGTTGTCCTGATAGAAACCAGCAGAAAACCCATCTGGCCCTGGAGAACTCAAAGGTTGCATCTCAAAAACTGCATTCTTAACTTCCTCAAGGGTGCACTCCACTAGTAAATACCTGTTCATCTCAGAAGTCACCATAGGCTCCACAGCTTGAAGAGCCTCATCAATTCCTTTCGGTTGAGAGGAATTGAAGAGGTCCTGATAGTATCTCTGGAAGAGGGAACATATACTTCCATGTTCCCTGGCACACTCTCCTCTCTCATTCTTCACCACTTTTATGGTATTATTTTGCCTTCTTTGGGATGCACATTTGTGGAAATATTTAGAGTTCTTGTCCCCTTCCTTGAGCCAGAGTTGCTTGGACCTTTGTCTCCATTTGATTTCATCTTCTGCTAGCATTGCATCCACCTCCCTTTGCAAATTCCTTATAGAGTCATTAAAGTCTCCTTGGTTTGATTCCTGCAATTGTCGAATTCTGTCACTCTTCTGCCTGATTAATGTGGTTTGGCTGACTGTATCAATCTTCTTCCATCTTCCCAAGTGGAGTTTGCAGTTAGCAAGGCCATAGTTGATGGATCTGAGGGAATGACCCCTATGGGAAGCTTCCAGCCAGGCTCTTTTTATTGTGTCCTTGCAGCCTTCTCTACTGGACCAGGAAGCTTCATACCTGAATAGCTTGTGTCCCTTCCTCGATATACCTGTTCCATTGTCACATACAAGAAGCAAAGGAGAGTGGTCAGAGTTTAGGACAGGCAGGACATGCACTTCCCAGTTGCTGTAGAGTAATGGCCAAGCTGCATTTCCCACTGCTCGATCTAACCTCTCCTTAGTGAAGTTGCCACCATCTCTTTTATTGCTCCATGTGTACTTGGAGCCTATATAGCCCAGGTCACTAAGGTCACATGCATCAAGTGCTTCCCTAAACCTTTCCATCTGGGAAAAAGGCCTAGAGGCAGCCCCTGACTTCTCAGCCAAACTGAGGATTTCATTGAAATCCCCCATGCAAAGCCATGGGGTGGGGTTCTCAGGCTTCAACATCCTTAACAGTTGCCAACTTCCTTTCCTTTTCTCCACTACTGGGTGCCCATAAAAACCTGACAGGAGCCACGGCTGCCCTCCATGCTCAGGTGTTACAGTAACTGCAATGTGACTTCTGGAGTAGGAATGTAGCTGAGCCTTCACCTCATTTTTCCAGAACATTGCCAAACCGCCACCTTTCCCAATACTGTCAACCACAAAACTCTGATCAAAACCAAGCTTGTTCCTAGTCTGTTCCATCCTCTCCCTCTTGCTTTTAGTTTCTGATAGGAACACTACTAGGGGGCACTTTTGCTTCACCAATGAGTGAAGCTCACGAACTGTCCGAGGGTTCCCAAGCCCTCGGTAGTTCCAGCTTAGAATTTTCATGAGGGTGGGCAGGGCTGCAAAGCAACCACTGCCCCTGCACTAACTCCCTCACCCCCTTCCTCATCAACTAGCCTTAGTTTTTTCCTAGCTCCAGTTCCTGTCTCAGACAGGGCCTTCCTTTTCTGGGCTTTGCCAATTTGCTCAAGGCCCATCATCCCATCCTTAAGATGATCCATATTGTTCTCTGGGCCCACTCGAGCTCTCAGTTTCCACTTCCTGTTGGTGGGGGACCTTTTACAATCCACAGGACTCTTTTTACTTCTCTGTCCCCTAGGAGAGTTTACCTTTCCTTTTGTAGGAGAGGATTGCTTTGGGGATTTGGCCTTAACTTTGAGGCTTTGCTCGACCAACCTGCAGGAGTTTTTCATTGAAAAAGGTAGTTTTTGGCTCTTGTGACCTGACTTGTGACCTGCTGTCCCATGATGGGACAGAAATACACCACTTTGCACCTCTTGGTTTCCCATGTCCTGAGTTGCCTCTGAACTGTGTGGCAGGCTGCAGGCCTGTGCAGGAGGGGAATTGTTATGCTCGCTGGACAAAAGAGTGGACTGTAGGATATTACCTGGTGGTTCCTGCCATGTGAACTCCACCTCTGGTGGTGGTTGAAGCTTGCCATTGCCACCCTGCTGAGTTCCTCCCTCGTGTCTATGGCCTTGTGATGGAGACTCCTGTGAAGGGGAAGAAGGTGACCCCCCGTACTTCTTCACTGCCAAGTGATGATAATGGGCAGAAGATGCCCTCAACCAATGTCCAAACTGCTCTTGGGGTTGAGAGGCCAGGTTGAAGTTAGGACACTTGCCGTTTGGATGCTTCAACAAACCACACTTGTAACATATCGTGGGAAGACGTTCATATTTGAAATAAGCCCAGCATTGTTTGCCTTCCAGATTGATCATTCTGCCTCTCTTAAGAGGTTTAATGATGCTTACCTCTACCCTTATTCTGAGGAAGCTCCCCCATCCACAGCCCTGGTCATCCACCTCTACCAAAAGCACCCTGCCTATAGTTTCGCCTATTTTCCTCCCTACCATCTCGTTCATCCCTACAAACGGGAGGTTATGTATTTGTACCTAAAAAATTTCTGTGTCGAACTGCACCTCATTTGGGGTCAACACACCTTCAAACTCCTTGAGATTAACCAGGTGGCGATCAAAAGACCAGGGTCTTCCCTAGAGAACCTTCTCCTTATCTATAATAAGTTGGAACTCAAGCAGAAACTTGTTGGGTCCTAAGTCCCTGTATGATATCCATCCATCTGTGTTCCATACTTTGGACATAGTGGACTTAAAGGCCTCCCTGTTTGCATAACGGTCATTGAGGACCATAGCCAGGAGACAATGGTGTCCTCTGAGCTTAGTAGCCGTGACTGCATCATCTGGCAGTTGGAGCTCTTGTTGCTCTTCTTCAGTAAGGTTAAGACTGCACCACCTTTGTGAGATGTCATCCTCCATCGTTAAGACAGAACTCTAAAAGCTTACGCCTAAGAGACACCAGCTTAGTCACAGGACTAAGCAGAAAACCTCAACCTTCCACATGAGAGGACCAGTTACATTCTAAACTTGTGATAAATGATCGCCTTCTTCCTTCTTTCTTCCCCAAAGCGACTTGTACATTTGGACCGTTGCCGTTCTTCTAATTGTTACTTCTGTGGTACTACTCATAGTCTCGACAGGCATCTATGTAAGAGCGAAGATGCGGGAAAACGTCGATAAGTAAAGTGAATTTTGTTTTGTTTTGTTTTTTCTTTTTCTTTTTTACGCTACAAATAGCATAAAATCATACCAATACTGAGGAAACAAATGGCTAGACAAAGGGACATTCTCTTTTGGTGCTGGGCTTCATCTTGGGCCGAAGTCAAGTAAATATGGAAAAAGATTTGGCCTCAATATTTAGAATAATTCTACTAATCTATTCCCACATCACCTATTTTAACCTTTTTTTTTATTATTTTTAATTATATTTTAAAAGTATGTAGTGTAGAGATAATGAATAAAAAAACTTAATTAGTTTAATAGAAATAAAATTAAAAAAAAAAAACATAAAACATGAATAGTATACCAAAGCTCCAATATTTAGTCCCCGAGCTGATTGTAGTCCAGTAATGATTGCACACGCTAGTCTCTTAAGGGCAGAGACCATTTTTCCACGATTTTTGAATTACGAGGGGATTAAATCTTCATAATGGATGATCTTTCAAGCCCCCACACACTACTTGCACTACAAAAAAAAGCAAATTTAGCGGCGTTGGTTATACGCCGGCAAGTATCCAAAAAAACGCCGCTAATTAATTACTAGCGTTTTTCTAACGGCATAAGCGTCCACCGGTAATGGTGGGTCGCTATTTTCATTGTTCCGGCATTTACGCAAACGCCGGTATTTGTAAATCTCATTAGTGGCGTTTGTATCAATTTAGCGGCATTTCTTGAAACGCCACCACAGTACCTACATTAACAGCGTTTCTTGAAACGCCACCAATTTATCGTTGGCATCCCTGGCATATATTAGCGGCATTACTATAAACGCCGCTTCTACTACCTTATCGACGCATCATATAAATTGGCAGCATTTATTTAAAAGCCACTAATAGTACATTGGCGGCGGCACATTGAATTTGTTAACGGCGTTTATATGATCGCCACCACTTTTTAAAATAGCAACGTTACAATAAATGCCGCTACTAGTAATTTGGCGAATTTATTAACGACATTTATTTAAACGCCGCCCCATTACGTTGCCAACGCATCATATAAATTAATGGCATTTATTTAAATGTCACTAATAGTACATTGGCCGCATATTGAATTTATTAACGGCGTTTATCTAAACGCCACCATGAGTTTTTTTTTTTTATGTATTGAGGCTTATTGTAAACGCTGCCACTAATTCATTACCGACACATTTTTTAAATTAACGACATCAATATAAACGCCATTCTAAACGCCGCCACTAGTTCGTTGCTATTGCATTTTTTAAATTAACAATATCAATATAAACGCCGCTACAAATACATTGCCCTCGCATTGGATTAATTAACAGCATTTAGAAATGCACCAATAATATGATATATCACAATTAAAAAATATAAAATATAAATTAATAATAAATATGATATAATGGGCCATTATTCATATAATAAAAAAAATTACAAATCAAATCACATGAAAGTTTTTTTTCATGGAATATTCTTCTTCTTCACATTGTGTTTGTCATTAGTTTTGAGACCATTTCTTTCATGGGTAGTCCTTCACATTTATCCAATAGTTCTTTAAAATTGTTATGCAATCGTTGAGCCTGGAAAAAATCAGAAAAATCATACTATATTAATAAAAAGTAATATATGTTAAAGGAATAATAGATGAAGTGGCAAATGTGATTGGAAATGAAGCAGATATATATGTGTGTGTGTGTGTGTGTGTGTGTGTGTTAAAGGTTCTAAAGAGTAATATATGATAAAAGAAATAAAGAGTAATATTTGCCAAAGGAAATGAAGCAGATATTGTGCTGCAAAAAGAAAATAAAAAATCAGTAATATGTACAACGTGCACATTACTTAAAACACCAGATTCACTAATATGTTCTTAGTTGAATAAGCTAGCTAGGATGTAAGGAAAACTCTCACCTCCACCTGAAGAGTACGTAGGTCACATCTTACATGATACATATACAGGGAAACTTCTTCAAATTGAATGATCAAGAAATTTTCATTGTAGGCGCCTAGCCAAAGAACAAGGCTAACATCGCATGTAGATCGAATGATCAAGAAATTGCTTAAGATCATCGATAGCAAACATATAGAACTTGACCACTAGACCTAAAACAAACTTTTAACTCTTAGTTTTAAATAATAGAACGTAGTTAGATTAATACACGTAGAATTGACGTTGAAATAACACGAATATATACAACTTAACCAGTAAACCTTAAAATAACTTTAGCTTCAAGTTATAATGTATAAAATGTAATTCACTCAAATTTACTTGAACCATTTATTTGTCCAAAACTAAATTAAGCCAGCCTTTTATGAGGAAATAAACCCTTAAAATAAAGCCCACTAAGCTCTACTTATAGAAAATAAAGAAGATTCTTAAATTTTTTTTAAGTACAAATTTATTAAATTGTAAGCTAACTTTTGAATTTGAAAACCTCGTTTAAAATTATCGAAAATTTATCAATTATACACTAGTAAATTTAGGGGTGAAAACGGACCAGCCATCTAGTTGGTCCGTTTGGTCCGGTCGGTCTGATCCAATTATTTTTTTTATTTTTTTATACTTTGTTTTCAAATAAATTAATAAAAAATTTATTTAAATTACTAAATTAAAATTAAGTGAATTATTAATGTAGCTTATGTAACTAATTCTTGAAAAAAGTATTTTATATAGTCAATGATAATAAATTAGATGAAAATTATATCATTACTCATATAATTACTATATAAAAATAATATAATAAATTATTAAAAATATTTCTTTAAAAATATATATAGAGTTCGATCCATTCGGTTCCGTCCGGTCCAAAATTTGTAGCCCTCAGGACTAGACCGAATGTCAATCGGTCCACACATTTTGAGAACAAATTGGTCCCAACTTCGGTCTGGATTAATTGGTCCGGACCGACTATTGAACACCCTTAAGTAAATTAGTAGCTTTTCGATGTTTATATTATTATACCGATAATAATATATACCTTTGGTGGCTTTTATTTTATTTTATTTTATTTTTAATTTTTATCAATTCTCAAAATTTAAACTTAAGTGCAATTTTATATATCTTTGAATCTTTATCAGTTTTAAACTTCATTATATGATTTACATTGTTTTTTCAAATTTAAAGAAAAAGAGATTTCGAACAAAACTTCGACCATGCATGTCTCAAACTCCATCTAAAACTCACTCAATAGAAGAACTCTTCCAATTGGATTAAAAATTTTCAGATGAATAATCCTTCTATATATATATCCCCACATAACCCCAGGTATATCATGCCGTTTTATCTTCCCTGTTAGCATAGCTAGGGTTCCCGAATGTTTTCACCACACAAAAATCGTGCATTACATTCCCACCACTACGTTCCTCTGTCACGGCCTCCATACATGTAGTGACCACCACCACGCACATTCCTCCACCGATCGATTGAACATCCTCTGTTTTGGACCCTTAAAACAGAGCACTCCATAGCAGTGCAAACCAAGAGCCAGGGCCCACGCCGCTGCCAGAAGCTACAACAGAGGGCGCCGGAGAACAACACTCCACCATCAAACACCCTCGTACGTAAGACTCTCTAACTCGGTTTCTGCCTCCCTAGTCTCACGTTATACTGATCTCTATGTATTTACTCTTAACAATTAAGAAAATCATGTTCGATTTAGTCAACTTCGATTTAGTCACCTTCAATCTGGTACTGATCAAGCAGGCCCGATCCTACCAATAGATTGATATTAACCTTCAATCTGAACATGATGTTACTCGATTTAGTCAACGACAAGAACACTACTGATGAAGACTTTACCTTGATGCAGAGGCCGTGTAGCGTGTTGCTATGATTGCTGAAGCAGAGGGTTTTAGTAAAATTGAAGCAACTCACTTGGAGAGGACTCTCCCTCAGTTACTTATGGATTTTTAAGGTATTATGGGAAATGCATTATATGGGTCTTATTCTCTTCGGCTTCTCTCTTACCTACTCAGATATTTGCTTAATCTTTTTATGAAAATTGTAGAATCAAAGTGAGCTGCTTGAGAAAGTTTTTCTGTCTTGGTTCTCGGATTTTGATAAAAAAAAAATTCAGAAACTTCTGATTGGGATATTTCTTAACTGAAAATCAAGTTCTGCAGTTGAAAGTCAAATTATTAGCAACATATTTCAATATAAATTATTTGTGTGAGACAGAACTTACAAGAGCAATTGGGTAAAATGAAACTGTTAAACATACTAATTATATGTTAAAATTTAGTTTGAGACCAATCACTAAACCATACCACCAATTTGACCCTCCTTGTTTACAAAAGTGTGAGTGTGGTCCTTCACAAGTAGATTTTTATCAGCACCCACCTGTGTTCAAGCAGAGATAAGAAAATTTATTAGAGACCACATATTTAGAAGCCCTTTCATCAAGATGAAGACATATTTAGCAAGCATATTTTCAGATAAACAGCCTACTTAGCAAGCATATTTTCAGATAAACATGAGATTTGGTCAAGTTTTGTAGATTTATTCATAAACATGGAGAGGACTAGCTAGCTATGATTTTTTCTTTGCTTATGGTTTTTTGGTTTTTAAGCAGAGATATGATGCTAAAAAGTTAAAAGTTTGAATTCTTTGTGAAAAAAAAAAAAAAGGAAACAGAGTTTGAACTCTTGCTTGAATTCAAACAATCTATACACATATATATAATTGATAAAGTGAAACCATCACATTGGCTTTTCATGAACTGGGTTGTAAAATAGTGGGTCCATTGTTTTAAAAAGTTAAAACAATGGCTTAATACACTGGTGTTAGCATTTTAATAGTTAATAGCCAACCTCTAAAGCACACTTGGCTCTGAGAAATCAGAGAAAGGGAAAAAACAAAAAACAAAAGATGCTTCTTGATCCTAGGCAATCAAAAAGCCCGGTAGATTATGATTTTAATGGAAGCTTATGGAATGAAACTTGCTTTCCACAAGTCAAGAGCTGAGGTATTTTTTGAATCATCCAACAGCTGTGAGTAACAAAAAGAACAAGGTATTTTTTGCAGTCCACAGATGATACAAAGTTTGGTTGTTAGGTGAACCGATTGCATCTTCCCATCTCATTTAAGGTCAATTTCTGCACTGCAGTTTGCTTATTGGTCACTTTATCAATTATGTACATGTATATATATTTTTAGCATAGATATTTTGAATTCTTTGTAGATTGGAGATTTCAGAATTCCATGGGTGCAGCAAATCCGAATGAAGAGGGCCCAAAACTTGAAGATTCCAACTCTCCACATGATGAAACCAAAGTCTACTGCCCCGAGAGGACCATGACCAAAACAGTGTCTCCAAAATCAAAATGATTCATATATTGTAATATTTTATTTTATAATGCAATGTATAAATACAAAATAATGCAGTGAATTATATTGTGTGTTGCATACATTTTTACATGATGAATATTGTATATATTTTCTTTTGCATGCATTTAGTTAAAATGGTAATTAGTTTCTAACTTTAGTTATTTTTTACATAAAGTTTTCTATTTTGATATATTTTTATTATTATGGACCATGTTCAATGCATTATGTTTTTTAATATGTTTTTTTGAAATATATGCTTGTAATTTTTTTTTTAAATTAAGCTTTTCAAGATTAATTTTTATTTTTTTGCAAAAATTTAATAATATATAGGCTTTTCTATTTATTAAAAAAAAAAGAAAAAGAAAAAGAGAAAACCTGGGTTCAGTGCGGAACCCAGATTCCGGGTTTTAAAGAATCCGGATTCATCCGAGTTCCAAATCGGGTCATAACCCAGCTAATCTAGGCCAGACCTGGTCCAGGTTTGAAATCCGGTTTCCGGGTTGGTCATACCCGGGTACCCGGTCCAGAAACCGGATTAACAACCCTACTCTTCTATAATTCTATTGAACCTCCCTCCCACCCTCCCTCTAGAATTGGAATGCAATATATGACATTTACCGGTAAGGCATCTCAGAAATTCAACTAATTAAGATTTTGTGGATATTTTTGTATCATTTAAATAAGTTTTTATTATTATTTATTTTACTACCAATAAATTTATAATAGCTTTCACTACTGACGTTATATATTCTTATCAGTGTAACAATATATACACTGGTGCATTTATCAAATACCGGTGTTTCATTGATCAATTTTTGACATTTTGTAAATGCCGCCAATGCTATATAATTATTACCGGCGTAACACTATAAATGCCGGAAAAGTACTTATGTATCGGTGTAAAATTAATCAATGGCCGACATTTCTTCAAATGATATAAACACCAAAAAATTCAACACCTTACCAGTGTAAACTCTATCAATTGTCGGCGTTTTGTGAAACGCCGCTGAAGCTATATATTATTACCGACGGTATATTATAAACGCAGACAAACACGGTTAATATAACGGCATATAATCAATGAATTATTGGCGTTTATTTAAACGCCACAAACAACATATATTATTACCGGCGTAACAATATAAATGCCGGGAAACTACTAATTTACCGGCGCATCATTACTATCTTTGCGGCGTTGTTATAAACGCCGCCAAAGCTATATATTATTACCGGCGTAACAATTTAAATGCCGGGAATCTCAATAATTTCCCGGCGGAAACATTAAGCGTCGGTAAATTTATATATCTACCGGCGCATAAACAAACGCCACACATATAAACGCCGCCAATTTTGCTTTTTTTTGTAGTGCTGGTTTGTAGGTAAGTTAGATTAGGAGGAGGCTTCGCTTCCTTCCACAGTAGGGGTGATGGACCTCTGCATCTAGAGGGAAATAATTGATATGTATGGAATCACAGCGTGAGGACAATAGCGACAATGAGTCTGTCAATGAGGGAAACTAAGTATGAGTAGCCCCCTTCTCTATTCCTCTGCCCTCTTTCAGGCCTTTTGGATGTATGTAATTTGGATTAATGTGGCAGGAGTTGTTACGGGGACAATGCCTGGTGAGGGGAATGAGGAACTATTAACAATGGGTAACCCTGTAAATATGGTTCCTAGCCAACCAAAGAAGAACAAGGGAAGACGTTCTTGGTTTGCTTGTTTTGCATTCCGTACAGAGTCTATGACCATGGGTAGCCAGCAGAAGGTTAGCCAAGCCACTGGAACGAGTCAATATAGTTCAAAGCTACAGGAGGCACTGGACAAGTTTGATACAAGATCCAATGACAGTCAGCCGGTGTCTCACTTCTACTGTTTCGACGGCTACCTAGAGAAATTCCTACGGTTCACCATCCCTAGGGAAGGCGTCCCTTTGTTAGAGAAGCTCCGCAACTGTTATGGTGACTTCACAGCAGAGTGCAGGCTAGAAAACATGGCCGGGAGCATGTTTCTAAAGCTTCTTTCTGCTGTACTTCTGGATATTGGTCATGTGCCCTTGAAGGACTTAGATATTACTCGTGTTTGTGAGTGGCGCGATGCACTGAAGGAAGTTCTCGCAGCTGGCTTTGACGTGGGATTTCTACTTGGTCATCTCCGCCACATGATTGTGGAGTTTCACAATTATCCATCAGAGCAGGAGCTTGCGGAGTTGGAGGCCACAATTACGAAGAAAGAAGCTGACCTGTTGGAGCTAAGGGCCAGGAAGGACAGACTTGTTGCCGCCTGTTCTTCTTTTGGAGTTGGATCTTGTTTTGACCCTATACTTATTTAGTGTTTCTGTAGTTACTAGGTGAAACGTCTTTATGATGCTCTGGTTTTCTTTGTTTTTGTGGGACAGTTTGATTAAGGAGTTTCATGAGTAAGAATTTATAGTTGGTTACTGGATGTATCTAGGACGAATGTTATTTGTTTGGCAGTTATGCAAAGGAAAATATTAGTTAAAAATATATCAACGAATGTATCTAGGACAATTTTAATAGCGATGAAAGTTGTTGTTGGGTTTGAGGAGCCTAGCTTATTATATGGCCCGACCTGATGACCCAATCGGAAAATGATTTGTTACAATTTATAAGTGGATTTTGGCAACTTTTTAGCTTAAGGAAGTGCCAGACAGAAAGTTTGTTCGATATTTGCTCGACATGTAGCCCGAAAGTTTGCTCGAGTACAGTTCAAAAATGGGTTCAAGTAAAGCCCAGTCAGAGAGTTTGCTCAACAGTCACTCAACTCGTAGTTTGAGTGAACACCAGATATAAAGTTCGCTCAATACACGCTCGACACTTCATTTGAGCAAATATCGCAAAAAAGTGAAAATTAAAATTTCTGTTGTGTAATCCTATAAATATGCTTATTATGAATAACATGGTCGTTCTAAACAATGAAATTTCATTACAAAGTATATTTTGTGATTCCTCAGCATAATAAAATCTTTTATAGATCTGTGAGCATAAGCATGTTGCTGATCCACGTAAATATATTTTGTGTGATTGATTGTTTGTTTATTTGTTATTTACTTTTTCCTTTTTGTCATATTTTTCACAGCAATTGCCGATTCCTCCGGCTAGCTATGCCAAAGGACAACGTTATACTGGCGAGGACCACATACTGACAACAACGCTTGTGTACACAAGCACGGTTTTGTTTATGTTAGGAACCTCAACAAAATGCAAGGAAATACTAAGATATGAAAGAGATAGAAATATGATTATGGAGGAAATTAAGAATGAAATTGAAATGAATATTAGTCTTGAAAAATAATCATGGCTTGGGGTTGTTCAAGGCACCCCAATTCCTCTATCAAAATCAAGTCGAACAACATTTCAGATACCCCTCCCATATTCTTTCCCGTACATATACCTTTCAAGCGTCCCTAACACAATCAAGCAATTTAGGTCGTGGGCTAGTTCTAATAACAACAGCTAATAACAGAGATTTCAAGCACAAGTCCAAACCAAAACCAGGCCTTAAGGAGTAGGCTCTCGGCCCACTAAAATGCACAACCAAATCTACTAAAACAAAGATAATGCAAGTTACATTTAAGCCCAAGTTAATTTGGGTTTATTACAGTTTAAGTGGTAGAGTGCATTTCTAAATTCTAATATTTGGTTCTTAATTAGCAGAAAATCTCTTCGTAAGCTTTCTCATGACTTTGTGGCCGCAATCGTAAAGGTGAATCTCGAGACTCCAAGAATAACCTTAGAGTAGCAAAGCATCTCCCTTACTTCGAGCAATTGACTTTATCTTTAGGCCAGCAAACCTTACTACGAGCTCTATCTGCCTTGATCCTTCGTTAATATGGAAGGGCATTCTCAAAACGAAGACATTCTTAGAAGAGGTTGTTGCTCTAGTGATCCCAAGAATCACTGACTACAAACTGTCACACGTGTGAAGGGCCTGATGGCAATAGAGAACTAGGCTTGACGTGGGCCAGGACACAGGACGCTTAGTAAGGAACGGCACGGTGGATGGCATAGAGTGGCACTTGTGGACCCTGGGCCCTTTTATCTGCTTTTTTTTTTTTTTAATCTTTCTATACATATGTAAGGCCTTATTGAGCCCATTAGGATCTTAGCAATTCATTAATACTATTTCACTCTTTTCTGTTATGTGATATTGTAATCGTATCGGATGGGACTCTGGGAATGCCGCGGGTGTGTATTCCTTAGGTACTAATATCCTCAGTGCGTGGAAGGAATCATCAAAACAGTTATTTGAGTTCAATTTCCTCATTCTCTCTCTCACTTTCTCTCTAA
The DNA here is from genome assembly GCF_018687715.1 of Carya illinoinensis. Lineage (NCBI taxonomy): Eukaryota > Viridiplantae > Streptophyta > Magnoliopsida > Fagales > Juglandaceae > Carya > Carya illinoinensis. Next base: position 9,076,145 of record NC_056760.1, on the reverse strand, counting down.
TTTTCTAGAGGATTCTTATCCTCAAAATGAGTAAATTACATTGATCTGGTCTCTTTTCAATGAGTGTTACACAAACCCAAGTCAGGAGTAACAGGCAGCCCAGCAATCAACTGGGTCTCAGAAATCATTACCAACAATCCTTATTATGTTGTTCTTAAAATTTCTCCTGGTGAATCCATTTCTTCTTTTAACTCTAGTCTTAAAAAAAAAAAATCAATAATTGCAAAAACTAGTTTATTGATAAGTTTCCATTAGATGTCTGAGTCGTACGAAGTCACCACATGAATATAAACTGAGACAGTGGCGAAGTGGAAGCTACTGATTTATCAAAATGACTTCCTTCGATCTCTCCATGATCCTTGCGTTGCTTTCCATGCTCGGCTTCCTTGGCCTGACCTGTACTCACGCAGCCCAGTTCCACTCTTGCCACTTCTGTAAAAATAAAAATAAAAAATAAAATAAAATAAAAATAAAAAAAGCTACCTTCTCCCAAAATAGCCTCTACAACTCCAGTCTCAACTCCCTCATCTCTTATCTCCCCTCCAACGTCATCCACAACATCGAATTCTACAACACCACCTCCGGTCAGAACACCTCCGACCTCGTCTACGGTCTCTTCCTCTGCCGCAGCGATGTCACTTCCCAAATGTGCCGAGCATGCGTGGCTGCCGCGACCAAAGTGCTCGCCACTAAATGTTCAAGGGAAAAGGTTGATGTTGTTTGGTACAACGAGTGCATGATTCGCTATGCCAATGAGTCTATCTTTTCCATCGTGGCCGTAAGTCCTAGAATTTCACTATTGAACATTCAGAAAATCACCGAGAATGACCGGTTTAATAGGATGCTGAACACGACGACGATCACAGCCAAGGGGGAAGGGTTATTTTTCCCAGTTGTGATATCTGCAGGTTCCGTGACTGGACTTGACACTGCTTTCTCCTTTTGTACTTTCTACTTAACATTTTGATTCAATAGACCTCAGTCTTAACACTTTGTTTCAAACGTCCATCTGCCACAGAAAAGAAGAATAAAAATCAAACATGTATCTGTATTCTATACTCATCCAATTAAAGTTGTTCTTTGACCTCCAATTGTGAGAATGATGAAGAGAATAGTAAATTATCTCTATCATATAGCTAAATCACTAATGGTATAAACTTTGCGTCCTCATGTCTGCACAAATTGCTGTATAATCTCTTCCTTTTTTGGGATACATAGCTGCAAATGAAATTGCAAAGGAAATAGCAACAGCAGACTGCTTGCAATTTGATTTTGGAACAATTGAAGCTGCCACCAACAAATTCTCAAATCACAAGAAGTTAGGTTCTGGTGGATTTGGAGGTTTACAAGATACTAAATTAATCAAATATTCATTTATTGACTTTCTTCATTTTTTCTCTTTTTCTTTTTCCAATTTTCTATTAGTTCTCAAAAGAACCATATCTATCAAATTTATTGCATTTCAATACAAACAAATTCAGAATTTTAAAATCCTTTTGAAGTCGGGATTTTATAAATTCTACATTGAAAATTATTCTAAAGCTGGTTGAAGTACCAATATTGGCAGGCTATGCTTCCTAGGGGTGCTACCCCTACCCCGCCCAACCATGGGAGGGGGTTGGGGGAGGGTTTTGATCCCCATGCCCCTCTCCTGTCCATGCCAGGGAGGGATACCCTGTCCAGTGACAAGGGTGCGGGGGTGGACATCCAACCGTCTGCCTCATGCCCAACTACATTTGAGCCTTTGGCCCATTTCGATTATCTAGGCCCAAAATGGTTCAAATCAATTTTCTGAACCCAAAAACACATTTAAACCTGTTTTTGGGCTCAAAATTTAACTACAACTATATTTACATATTAAAAAAATTGAAAAAAAATTTATGAATAGAAATATTAATTATATGCCAATTACTAAGTTCCAAGTTCCAACTAATACTATTAGTATATTAAGTACTAAGTAATAACCATCACTAAGGCACTAAGCTATTACAAATTTACAATGAAACAAATTAAGACAACTAATAAGCTATTACAAAATTACAAACACATAAAAATAATAAATAATACAAATTGTACTATTAACATTACAACTAATTGTAAATTAACAAAATCATAACATTGAGAAGTTTGATCAATTTGGGTTGGCAGTGAGTTCACTAAGTTATGTTGAGTACTGTGAGAATCAAATTCAAGATCATAAAACCTGCAATAATATTAAGTTAAAAATAAAACGAATTAGAATTATAAATATAAGGTTATAACTTATAAACATGAAAAAAAAAAATTAAGGGACAAATTGTGCAAACCATGGTAATGGTGGGTCTAATATACACCAAGTCATATTGCAACGGAGGTAGCCGTAGACGCCGTCCTAGGTATCGCTACAACAACTAAATTTGAAATTAACACCAATTAAATAAAAATAAATAAATAAAAATAAGAAAATTGAATTCAAGTGACAAATTACCAGATCTAGACTGATCAACACTATCCTCCTTGGCATCGACCTGATAATAATCAAGAACATCCAAAACATGAATTGAACTCCTTGTGATCCAATTCTGCGTGCAAATCAAACCATCTACAGTGGTAGGATCTAATGAGCTCTAGAATCAATCCAATACGAGCCTTCCGGTGCTAAAGGCCGACTTTGGGGCTACGAAACTAATAGGAATAGCCAAAATACTGCGGGCTATCTGTGCAAGGACGGGATACTTGGGGACATTCATCCTCTACTAAGCTCAGATATCAAAGTCTCGTACATATAGTTAAAGATCTGCTGCGAAGTATCTGTCTATCTCTAACTTAGTCTCTATAGCACTCCTTATGAAGGGGTTCTGCTCCACCTGTCACCCCAGTCCAATCTACGTTTTTTCCTAGTCCTGGCCTCTGGAACTGGTGGGGGGATAGGTGTAGGTACCGCAATATTACCTTCCTGTAATATGATAATTATGATAAACTCATCAAATAATCTATCAAGAGCTTCCCTAATCCTTGATGCAATATGCTCCTCCCATATTTGCCCCTAGGCAATACCCAATCCATATACCATGCCATCTACCTAAAACTGGGGGTTAAGGACAACAACTACATATAACAAAATATTAGCCTTATCGAAATCTCCCCCCAATACTTGTCGCACTTCTCCCTCATCAACAATACAATCTCCCGCAGCCTAGTGTGTCCGCCCACGGAATCTCATCTAATTCTTCTTTTACGTTATATATTTGTTGACAAAAATGATGGGATTTAATATACAAAGAACCAGATAAAATTGTGATAATCTTGTAGAAAAGCCTAAGAAAATCTACGAAAGAATGTATAACATCTCAGTTCTCAGCCATAGGCTTCCCCAATCCCCCGTGATCATCAAAATATTTTACATATTGGATCTCTTCATCACCCAATAATGCAAATGCCAACTTATGCTCTTGGACCGCCTCCAACATAAAAGGCATTGAGTTCCATCGTGTAGTCAAATCAATATAAAACCCCTTATTTGATGTTAGGCCTACAGACCTTGCAGCCACCTTGAATTTATCCAATCTCATATGAGAAGATCTCACCCATCTCACAACAGTCCTGACCCGACCTGAGCAATCTGTGCCACATACCTCACATGCATATAATCACCACCCAAGATTGTCTTATTTACCTCTCTAAGAAAGATCTTAAAATATCCTAATGCGACATCGTTAGACGAGGCATTATCAACTGCGCATGTCACAATGCATATCAACCCCTACGCCTTTATAGCAGCCTCCAAGGCCATTCCAATCTTCTTACTCTTGTGATCAATAATTTGACAAACTATAAGAATTTTCTTATGCAATGTCCAATCATAATCAACAAAATAACAAGTCAAAGACATATAATTAAAATTTTGGACCGATGTTCAACTATCAATGGGGAGGCAAATAAACTGACTCACCAAAAAACCCTTCAACTTCTCTTTTTCAGATCGGTAATATTTTTTTACATCCTTTGCCATTGTGTGACGAGAATGAAGTTTAAACCTTGGTTCCAAGTAGTAAGAATATGCTTGGAACCCTTTCCCATCCATAATTTGAAAAGGTAGCTTGTTCATGATGACCATACGAGCTAGGTGTATCCTACACTCCTCAATATCATATTTCGTGTACCCCTTCGATGTTGTACCCTCACTACTCCCATTCGCCATTTTTTTAAGTCCAATTTTTAGCCTAGATTGGCTTTTCTTTTGCAAAGATCTTAGAATTTGACTTTTTTTTACATTACTCTTCTAAGTGTACCTTTAATTGTGAGGTGCCATGTTTTCTATAGTGACATCTATAAATTTTACCACAATAGTTACACTTGGCTTGGGGATTATTGGAGTCACCACCCTCTAGTTTGGTGAAGTGAGACCAAACTATAGAAGCGGATTTCTAAACCAGGTTTTATACAAGTTTTAAAACAGGTTATATTTTATAAAATAGGTGTTAATGAGTACATGACTAAAACAGGTTATAAGCCAACAACAAACTACTAAATAATTTCTTTATAGTCAAATTTTCAATCTTCACAATATTTATGTACATACAGGTATATATCTGTATCATATATAGATATATGTATTATATACAATCTAGGCCAGGAAAATTAAATAATAAATATATATTTGTAGGCCAGGAAAATCTAGGCCAAATATAGCAACATTTGTCATTTTATACAAGTTTTATACAAGCTGTGGTGTGAAAATTAAATAATAAATATATCAAGAAAATTAAAAAAAAAATCAACATTTTATACAAGTTTTATACATTCATAACTATAAGTAATTATTCTCTTCAATGTCTTCATCAAACTAGTAAATCCAAAACCCTAATAAATCACAATCACAATCCAAACATTCAATCATAATCGGCTTCATCACACACATTCACAATTAATAATCCACAGCACACAATTCACAATCATATCCTCCATCTCCATTAATATCATCCTCTATTTAATTCCATAAAAATATAAAATTACAAAATGAAAAAGAAAAAAGAAAAAAGAGATGAGAATCGAGATATTCAGATTTCGGAGTCTCGGACTTAGCTTTAGGCGATGACGGCGAACACAGACGGCGATGAGGTTAGTTGCAACGGCGACTAGACAAGGTCACGAGGCGTCAAGGGCTGTGATGATGGCAAGCGACAACTGAAGGCTTTGGAAAGGGGGGGAGAATGATGGGCACATGGTGGACCGAGTCTTAAAGATCCCTTACAAGTTTTAGATAGGCCAATCATAAGGTCAAGAGCTAAGAAGATCAAGAAAGTAATATAAGGATTAGTGCAATCCACTGGGGCCGAGTTTGCAAATGTATCGAGCAAAACTCCAATATTCAATATGAGTTTGAAAGAAGAAGAATCAGTTTTAATCAATGTGATACAAGCTATAGTGGGGGGCAGCATAGCTTAGTGGTTTTGTGCAAACATTTTATTTCATTAAGTATAGACGTGTGGGCCTATTTTATGTTTCTATGGTTGCAGGCGTTTTGACCTATTTAATTCATTAAGTGGACTTCTTTATTAGCTATAGGCGTGTAGTTTATGATGTTCTGGGGTTGAAAATGTTCAGCCCATGTCTTTTAATTGCTGTAGGCCTTATTCGGCCCTAGGGGGAGGGGTTCAAAAACAGTTGTAGCCACATTTTGAGGGTTGTTGAACTTGAATGAAGTTTCCTTCATAGAGAATTTTCAGTTTTCTCTACTTGTTCTTAATTGAACTAAGAACTTATCAAAAGCAAAGCGTTTGTGGTGTTCTCACCGAATCTAGGTTCTTGAAACAAAATTTCAATGTGTCTAGATCATCTTGACTTGATTCTTGGATTTATTGGGTAAGTTTTCAATTTGATTGTGGGTTCAAAGAATTTCATTCTCACGAGTTCACATCACTTCAGATCGAGGGGGGATTTAAGTCAATAAGTGTCCTTTTGGGTTTACTAACTTAATTAAAAAAAATCCCGAGTGCCAAAATCAAAATGATGCAAGTAGAACTGTGGGGACATAGTAAGTTCTAAGTTGCTTCTTTCTGTTTGGATTATCAAAACGGATTTGTCAATGTCATCTTATGTACGCCTTTAGGCCTAGCCGTCAGCAGCTCAGGTCTTTGGTCTTGGGCCTGTGAACACAAAGAGAGTACCGAGAGCCAATGGTCATGGTAGTGGCAGGGGAGTCTCTGATGCCAAATTCAGTATCGTCTTTTGAAGTATATGAAAGAGTAGAGAGAGTTTCAAGAATCTAGAGAGTTTTCTAATACTTGGGAGTTATATTTTATACCTAGCCTCAATGATCAGGCGACTATGCCCTGTGGCTGGGGGGATGTCCTCTCGCAGCCCCTTCCGCCATGCCCATTTAATGTGGTGTGGCCCTCTGGGGGATACATTCAATGCTGCATGATCCTCTGTTTCATCCTAGGGTTCAGTCCCGTCAATTTCTCGCGCTTCTTGGGTAGTAGACCGGTCCCTACTTCGAGGCATCAAATCCTTTTAACCTGGTCGAAAGCCCTTTAGTCGAGTTGGCAAATAGCTTGGCTGATATGGGCCCCTATGGATTGGGCTTGGCCTCTGGGCTTTTGGTCCGGGGAAAAAATCTCTTAACAATTATCCCATCAATTCTCATAGGGTTAGGCCGATAAGAATTTCTTCTTCTTCCCTTTCCTTTTATTGTTGCTACCAACTTAGAGGGTCCGAGGGCCCATGGGCACCCCACCAGCCCTCGGTTTTAGCTCTTGTACATAGTACTCTCGCGCCAAGACTTGTTCTCCCTGAATTTTCCTACCCCTTGAGCGGTCAGGAACTTTATCTTCATATGGTAGATGGAGGTGATTGCCTTAAAATTATTGAGCGTCGGCTAGCTGATGATGGCATTGTAAAAGGAAGTGGCCTTCACGACTAGGAAGTCAATCGTGACGGATAGAGTGTAGGGAGCGCTACCCGCCAGGGCGGATAGAGTGATCGTCCTGACTGGCTGAACCATCTCCCCAGATAAGCCCTTGAGTGGCATCGGTGCCGGTTGGAGTCGGGCAGCGTCTATTCCCATGCGAGCGAAGGCTTTCTAGAATAGGATATCCATTGAGCTGCCACTGCCGATGAGGATCCTCCTTATGGTGAAGTTGGCAACTTGGGTAGAAAACTCATTCCTCGTTGCCTTCTTCAGAGGAGATTACAGGGGCAGGCTCGCCCCTTCTGTACTTGGTCGGGCGGTATTAGGCCGAATACACCTCTCGATATCAAGCCTCCCTTGCCTTCATTTTCCTCCTAGACGAGGTCGTGCCATCGCTGGCAAACCCCCCTGTTATGGTTATGATTTGCCCTAGTAGGGGTCCTTCTCGGCGTGGCAACTAGGGGGGACGGGGCAGAGGTCTTCTTCACTCAGTTTCCCTTCATTGCGGGCTCTCTACTCTCTTTTTCATCTCACCCCTATCGGAGCTTCTTTCCCAGGACCACCTCCTCCACCCTCGCTCTTCCCATCAGGTAGGGGGATATCCCAATGCTCCCCAATCTATCAAATCCCTTCCTCCCCGAGTGGAGTGGCAATCTTCCATGTTGTGGGTGGTCAAATGGTGGTAGCTTTAGTAACGGCACACTAGCTGGTTATCCTTATAGGTGGGCTAGCGTTCGTCTTTTTGGATAGCGAGCCCCGATCCGTCTATCCTAAATCCCATACTCTTCAGTGAAGGTTCATCCCTCCTTCCATCACACAACCTCCTTTTTGCCTTCTCGTGAGTGGGGCCCCTAGCAAGTGCCATCACTTTCTTGTTGGTTCGCTTTACCTCTTTCTTCCTTGGTTCGATCAATGGGCGAAGTGTGTCCTAGGCGTTGATGAAGTTATCTATTTAGTCCATGAACTCTCCCAATGTAGCGAGGCTTTTTCTGGCCAACTCTGCCATGAACTGGGACCTGAGCCATACCTCCTAGAAGCACTGCTAGGATGATCTTCTTATCCTGGTCTTCTATTGTCATATGCTCTTTATTGAACCTGGTTAGGTATGCTTTTAATCTCTCATCCTCCCCTTGCTTGACAGTGAGGAGGAAAATAGCAGGAGGCCTCCTCCTCTTGTTGCCATAAATTGCGTAAGGAATAGGTGGGCTAGTTTTGCGAAACTATCTACAGAGTCAAGCACCAAGGAACCAAACCACACTCTCGTCGATCCCTTCAAAGTCAACAAGAAGGATCTGCAAGCCACTTCTTAGGGAAAACCACGCAAGGTCATGTGTGCCTTGAAAGTTTCGAAGTGCTCAACTAGGTCCCAAGTCCCATCATACATTTCCATAGGGGCACCTGAAATTTTAGTGGCAGGGGAACCGCCATCACTTCCGTGCTGTATGGCAAGCCTAAGCTAACGACTAGCTGGTCTACTAACGTTGAGGTGCCAATTTTCCTCGCCATCTCCTCATACTTTCCCCTGAGGTTACACAGTTTGTTCAGCATGTTCTTCCTTTCCTTATTTGCGTCACCGTCCTCCCCAACATTTTTGGACCAATGATGCTCGTTGTTGCTGGGTTCCTCATCATATCCCCATTCTTGGGCATTATCCTTGAGGGCCCAGTTTTCCTCTCTGAGGGCACCCACCTCAATGGTCAATTTCTCCACTAGTTTTTCCATCTCTACTAATCTCAACTCCATGTTCGTTGATGTTGCTTCCTCCTGGCCCCGAGTTGTCTGAGAATGGGTTCTTGTAAGCATATGAAGGACACGTAAAATTTTTCAGAGTCTTACAGAAGGCACTACTGTTAACATTGTGTTTCGTATGCCTTTGGATTGGACCCTCAGCAGCCCTAGTCTTCAGTCTTGGGCCTGTGAATATAAAAAGAGCACCGAGAGATGGTGGCCGTGGCCGTGGCCGAGAGAGTCACCGATGCCAAAGTCAGTATTGTCTTTTGAAGTATATGAGAGAGTAGAGAGAGTTTCGAGAATCTAGAGTCTTCTGATACCTAGAAGTTATATTTTAAACTTGGCCTCGAGGATCAGGCGACCATGCCCTATGGCTAGGGGGATGTCTTCTCTCTGTCCCTTCTACCATACTCATTTAATGCGGTGTGGCCATCTAGGAATGCATTTAATACAGCGTGATCCTCTATTTCGTCATAGTCTCATCGAGATTGCATATTCCTCCTTGCTTTGCAATGGGGTGAATTTCCCGCACTTCCTGGTTAGGAGGCTGACCTCTGCTTCGAGGCCCCGAATCCTATTAACCAGGTGGGGAGCCCTTTAGTCGGGTTGGCGGATGGCTTGGTCGATATGGGCCCTGTCTATTCGGCTCGGGGGGAAAAATCCCCTAACAAGATTCATTCAACTACAAGACATAATTAAGGATAAATAAATAGTAAGTCAATGGTCATTCTAAAACTTTGATCTCAAGAAACATATGCCATAGCCTTCCTATGTCTTTTAGTAACACTGCTATGTTTTTGGTGCTGCTTTGTAACAGTTACATGGCTCCAGAGTATGCAATGCTCGGGGAATTTTTTGCGAAATCTTATGTGTATAGTTTTGGTGTCATAGTCCTAGAGATCATCAGTGGGAAGAAGAACAATAGTTTTGAATCAGAGCATGTTGATGACCTCTTTAGCTATGCGAGTATAAACCAGATATTTGTTTTTTTTTTATCATACCCTCCAAGTGCAAGGAGATATTCTGACCAATAGTACTTGATACAACATCCAGGCTTGAATACATTGGAGAGACGAAAGCGGCCTGAAATTGTTGGATCCAACAATGGAAGACTCTTATTTGAAAGAGGAAGTCATTAGATGCATCCATATCTAGGGGTGCTACCCGCATATGCGGGTGCGGGGGCACCCCTTCCCCGCACCCCGCCCCTGCATATGCGGGGGGATGGAATTCCATCCCGCACCCCTCCCCGGTGCCGGGGGGGAGGGGCGAACCGCCCATTGCTCAAGTAAGACTCTTGTATGGCATTGGAGTTCTATATAATGTGGCCTAGGGTGCCCATGCCATTTGCAATCTTGTGAACAAGTCTCACTCTCTTGTGACTCTTGTGAACAAGTCTAACAAATTGTAATATATATTTATATATATACAATTTGTAAAATATAAATATGTATTTATAAATATAAATATATATTTATAAATATAAACTAAAGTGCGGGGCGGGGGAAAAGCAGGGCGGGGTTGAGCCCTGCCCGCCCCCCGCCCCCGCTTAGTATATTTCTTGCGGGGCGGGGGACCCCGCCCAGGCATGTGCAGTGCAGGGTACCCAGTTCGCCCATGCGGAGGCGGGGCAGACGGGGGCGGGCCCCCGCTGCCCACCCCTATCCATATCGCCTTATTATGGGTTGAGAAAGATCCAGCGGATCGACCCACCATAGCATCAGCCGTTCTCATGCTTAATAGCTACTCTGTCACTCTTCCATCACCTCAGCAGCCTGCATTTTTCCTTGGCAGTAGAACTGACGCGAACATACCTACAATGGGGATGGAGTCTACTCAATCTATTGGCATGACAATGCCATGGTCTGTTGATGACGCGCCCATTACCGAACCACAGCCTCGATAGTTGTGAGGAAACAAGGCATACGCAAATATCGTGAAAACGTGTCAGCTTGAGTGCAGATGTATGTAGTTTAGAAAACTCAAGTAGCCTTCTGATGGTATTTGTCCGTCTCTTAAGAAAAACAAGCCTAGCTAGAAGCAGTCCGGCTCTTCCCTAAGACAAATTAGGCAATTGCTTAACGCCCAAAGAAGAGGCCCCCTTCAAAAAAGTCTCAAATAATTTTTTTTTAATAGAAAAAATATTTAATTAAAAAATTAATTAATCTAATAAGATAACATTAAAAGTATTAAATAGATGTTATGTCATTATTAGTTTTAAAAGTATCCCAAATAATAATTATTTCAAATATTCTTCTGCTAAGAAAACACTTCTTTTTTATCATTATTAGTTTAATAAATAATGTAAAAATTATAAATAGAAAAATCTAATTTTTGAGTGTTGATAAAAAATTTAGTATGATCTTTGAAAAGGCAAGGGCCTACTTTTTCCCAAATGTGTAGGTTATTTATAGAATTTTATTGACAATTATAATTATACTTGCTTTTAGGGCTTGTTTATATATTAAAAATATATGTGAATAGTAGTGAAATAGTTAGAGTTAAGATGTTTTATTTGGTTTTGAGAAATGAGCAAGAAAATTTTGAATTTGAGAATATCTAATAATACTTGAGAGTAGTTGTGTTCCCAAACGGCCCCTAATAATCTAAAGCACGTCTTGTTAAACTAGATTTGATAAAATTCTCTTTCAATAAAAAATTTTCTAATAAAAATTAAGTCTGTTGTTAGTTGAAAATGTAGTATAAAATCTTAAACAGTAATTTTACTTAACAAACAATTAAAATTATTTATAAATAAAAATATAATATAAAAATTAAAATAATTTTATTTAATTTAATTTTTTAAAATAAAAAATAGCCACAATAAAAATTTTGGCCTTAGGCCTTCATTTCTATTTAGCCGACCCGACATCTATGTCTTGGAACCGTACTGTTGTGAACAGGCGTGATAATGGATGAATTAAATCCCCCCATTACCCATCTGAAAAAATGGATACTGTTGTGATTTTGTAAGTTGGCATGTCCGGTCAAAATGTTAAGTTGGATTGAAATAAAAGTTTAAAATTTAATAAAATATTATTAAAATATTATTTTTTAATATTATTATTATTTTAAAATTTAAAAAAATAATTAATTTATTATATTTTATGTTAAAATTTTAAAAAATTATAATAATTAGATAAGATGAATTGAGATAGAATAGGAAACTAAATTGGTCTGGGTAAGAGAGAAACAAGGTATGAAATTATCACTATTTAAAGAAATACAAGTAATATCTAACAAATATCGACTCTGAGCGTGAGTTTCATTGCATACAATTTACATATCTTAAATAATAATATTTAATTTGTAAATTTTAAATTTTAATTTTTTTAAAAATTAAATTATGACATGTAAATATTATGCTAAATGTGTTATCACAACTGTTTACAAATAGCAAAAATCTATATTAAATAATATTTATGTGGGTTATTTTTTTTAAATATGATTTTTTCGTGTATTTGACATAAAATTCAACCATAATTATTATTCTTTTAAAATTATTAGATTAGTTAAGTAAAATCATCAAATTATCTTATATATTTTATGCGAATTACCCCTTTTCCTCGCAGTCACTCTTACCTTATTACGATCCACACACCATAAATATGGCTCTAGTAACAAGTTTGTTATAGCTCTCTAGAGTAGCTCTAACTTATTAATACCCGACCTAGGGTATTGATCAGCCTCCAATATTTCAACCTATGTTTTTGTTTTTTTCTAATCAAATCTGAAATCACCAATATGTCAACCTATGTTATCTCATCACCCACGTATTTTGAATAGGAATATCTTAGTCAGCTGCTTGCTTTAATATCGGACCATCTTTTCCGCTGGTTTTGAAATGGATCCACAGTGATGCAGCCATTTTAGAACTATGCTAACAAGACGTTCCTCGGTAAATACATACATACATACGTACACGCTGCTTTCCAGCTCCCCGGAAGACGCCAAAAATCAAAAGCATGGCTCTGAAATCTGAATTATGAGCCTTGATTGCGACCCAAGAAAAGTAGGCTCTTTGAATTACGGGAATGGGAAAATCTTTAGAGAAGCCCCTATTTCACAGCAGCCGGAATACACCCAACGTGGCTTAATGTGAATTTTTCTTTCTGTCCCTGCCACTTCCCACGCTTCCTTCTCTGGTCTCAAGTTTTCAACATTTGAAATCCTCTCTCCCCCCAACTCGTCGCCCAGCCCCGTCTCCCCGAAATCCTCTCTTCCCTCAACATTTAAAATCCTCTCTGGTATTCACTCCCAACCCCCCTCGGCATCTCCTGCACCCTAACCTGTCGGCATCTCCCCAACCCCCCATCATCTCTGTACCCCAACCCGTCTGCATCATGTCCCCAACCCCCCATCATCTCCCGCACCCCAACCCGTTACGCATCTTCTCCCCCCTCCAACCCGTTAGGCATTCACTAATCCTCACAAACCCCCATCCTCTCCCGCACCCCAACCCCGTTAGGTATTCACTCATCCTGTAAAACCCCATCCTCTCCCCCACCCCCGCGTCGCCCATCATCTCCCCCAATCCAACCCGTTGTCCAGCCCATTCTCTCTGCCATCTGCCTTTCTCTTACTTGCCGTCGACCCTCCCTCTACTGAAGGCGAATGTATTTATTCATCTCCATCTTTATGAAATTGCTTTGGCATTTTAATGTTTTGCATGAATTGATTTTATATACTCTGTAATGCAAGTATACGGTGGGAATTTTGGTTTAGTTAGGATAAAACTGGTATACACTTTTAGTGGGCATTAGGAGGGATAACACAATGAACTGCTTCGGATAACAATTGTGTGGAGATCATGAATAATTGTCCTCAAGGAGTATTTTATGAGCACGTATTTTCTGGAAATTTCCTGTACACGTGAACTTGTTAGATTAGTTAGTTGAAAGTCTTGTGAGATCGCAACTTAGCTAGACTTGTTAGATCAGTTACTTGCCTTCTTTGCCAGACTGTTTATTTGCTAGACTTGTTAGACAATTAACTGCTTGAAACTGTCAAGTGCAGTAACCACTGTTATTGAGAAGCCAATATTGCCCAATCTAGTCCTGGAAGCAGAGGTTAAGTTGTTATTTAATAAAGAATTCTGCAACTTAAGCCATAAGTTGTAAATAATTTGGTACAAATTGTGTGACACCGTGTCAGTTACTATGTTGCTTATTGAGTAAAGTTACAGTTATACTTCTTGGGATTTTTTTGCTCACATGAAGCACTGGTTTGGTAAAGGATTTATCATCATTTAACAAGCTTATGAGTTGCACTAATTGGCTTCCTTGAAATCCAATTATATTTAAATTTTCCTCAATCTTAGTTGGTCAGACATTCACTACGCTTTATTAACATGTATTCAATTATGTAAATGAGACAGACTCTTGTGTTTGAACTTATCTTTCATTTTTCAGAATCGCACATGGCATCATCTCAATCTTCATCATCAATTAATGATTTTGTAATAGAATCACCAACTTGTTGGTGTGAGTTGAAAACAACTGTAAAGACGTCCCACACATCAAAAAAACTTGGAAGGAGATTTTTTGCTTGCCCGAAATATGATACGGTAAAGCTGGTATATATTTGTTATATAAACTAATCTATACTTTTTTTGCTTCGTGTACTTTATAATGGTAATTGGTGATCGGTACTTTGTGCAGCGAGATGCAAGGTGTGAATTCTTCATTTGGATGGATATATACCATTTGTTAGATGAAAACATTTGTACAAGAGAGAATAAAGTTTGGAAGATGTGGGATGATGTAGTGATGCACGAGTATGAAGTTCGGAAAAGAGAAGATAAAGTAATAGAGAGAGAGAGAGAGAGAGAGAACTCTTCAAAACCAAAGTCGTAAATTATTGTGTTTGTATTGGGTTGTCACAATTATAATAGTTTTGGTTTGGTTTGAATAAATTGTATGTAAATTTATTCGAACCAAACAATAGATAGTTTGTATTGGGTTGTCACAATTGTAATAGTTTTGTAACGGTTTGGTTAAATTGTATGTAAATTTTCCGAACCATATGGAGTAGATCGTTTTTAAATGTCTCCAAATGTAATTGTACTCCCTCTATGTTTTGATAATGAGGAGGAGATGGTGGGAGACCCTTCTTAGTTGTTTTGGTTCATAGTTGAGTTCCTTCACTGTTATGATGTATAGAACGTGGAAGAATTCAAGGCTGTAAAAACTCATCAGAAAATGTAAATGGTTCTAGTTTTTCAATCTAATTTTTTTTTTTTTGGTCATTAAAAACTATAGATTATTCTCCAGGTATTAATTTTGACCAGCTTATTCTCCATGCCCAAAGTTAAGATTTTAGGTATCAAATCTTCAGCACATTAATAATGCAACTTTCTGTATAGACTGAAAATAAAATGAAGACTAAAATCCCCTTGTAGAACCTTATAAAGTTCTTTACGCTGAAATTCCTGGAAGAATGTTACAAATGCAACGCCAAAGTAAGGCTCACCAAAAATCAACCAAATTCTCACTACATGACAATGAGATTAAACTTAAAATATTCAGGTGTCACAATAGAAATTCAAGGGCTTCTATCTCTCGACATATACAAATGATACTGCATGCTTAGCATGCACTAATCTATACAAATATTTGTTGGTGATTCAAGGACTGCGTAATTTACATGAACTAAATAATAAATATGGTGCAAATTTAAACTGCCCGGGGTCTTCACTTCCAATCTTGTCAATCTTGTATCGAAATAGCTAGCTGTTTGCACCACAAAGACATTCACGACCAGATTTGGAAATTGACGTCAGAAACATACACATCAGATTTGTAGGTAACACATCTTTCTCTTCCCCCATCTTTATCTAAAACTGAGAATAAAGCACTTAATACATCATCTTAAAAGTGAAAAAAAGAAAAATAGTATAAAATATAGAGAAATTCTACAGGCAATCGGCCTGCGTCCCCACCGCGGCCTCGTTGCTGATGTGGCAACTGAATATTTAAAGAATAAAAAAATAAAAGACAGAAACCCAAATATTTTGCAAGTGTTGAAGAACCAGTTCTCCCCTATCTTCCATTACAAAGCTATCTTCCATTATAGGGTTGAAGAACCCCTTTGACTGCCTGTCTGCCTCTATGAATTTGAGCCCAAAGACAAACTCAGGTTGTTGCCAAGTGCTATTGGAAGGAGCAAAAGAGAGAGCTTCTCCGTTTCAAAGATTTGGCTCAGAGGGAAGAAGGAGAAGTCGAATGCATCAGCAGATGCATCAAGGATGGTGGTCCCGTTCTGGTTTCCGATGCACCGGATTGTTGTACTTGAAGAAGATTTGAAGGCCAAGAATGGAGATGGGGGTGCAAGGAGGAGTATTTCTGAGATTAAAATTGGGACGTGCGAGAATGGAGGGAATGAATTTTGTTGTGACGAGGAAAAGCAGAGCTGTAACAATTTGGATTCTCAAGCAAAGGTACCATCTTTTGTGAGGCGGACATTGCTTTGGCTCTCTGGAAAACAGAACAAGGTCGTTCACTCGTCCTCGGCATCAAATGTCTAGTTTCATTCTATTTCTTCTTCGATTTTCTTTCTTAGATTAATTTAAATTTGATTGCCTAATCATAGAAGGTATAATTAGAACATCTGCAGTTGAGAATAGAAATAAGAGATTTCAAGCATGTAAGAGATCTGAAGCACTAAACTGGACACAAGACTCTCTACATTTCACTGATAATTTTTTTCTCTGTTTTTTTTTTAATGTTCTCCCAAACTCAGAAACAAAAAAGTCTCTGCCATGGAAAGTGTGCAAATAATATTTTTTTTAAATATTCTTTCAGTTCTATTTAGAATTATTTGTCTCCATTATTGTATTGTATCTGTTCTTTGAGTTCATCGGTTGAACACATCTAACTTTTTGCAAGTATTTTCTATAATTATGGAATAACTAGGAAATACTTGCCAACATTCTTTAATGGTGATAGAAGTCGTCATCCTTTGTTTTAATGAATGAAGTTCTGAGCTTTATTCCGTCTTCATTCTATCATCCCGAGCAGCTTTATAGACGAAGAGTTTTATACTGAGCAGCTTTCGTTGTTTCTGTCTTTTATATTTTTTATTTTTTAAATCATTTGACTGCCACGTCAGCCGCGAGGCCGCAGTGGGGACGCAGGCCGGTTGCCTGTAGAATTTCTCTAAAATATAACAGTATAAATATAACAGTGCATAGATATGTTGTTTCAGCACATTAAAATTGTACAAGAAGCAAAAGATACACTTCGGTGGCATGTTATATGGAAATACAGTCTCTCTTGAAGCCACAACTGGTCAAAGAATTACAATAGCACTTTCCTCAGATTTTGGTTGGTTGACAAGAAAGTACGAGAATAAACCATGATCAAACCACATTAAATTCAGTTTTTTCAAATATTATAAGCTTATTCATTTACAAATTTAATAGCAATTTAACCAATACAAGTTTAACAACTCTTCAAAAAAAGTCAATACATTATTGAGAAGCTTCTTCATGACAGTGTTGGACCAATTTATTCAAGTTGTTTAACAATTTTAACATGCTTCTTCATGGCATTATTAACTATGATTAATTGGTTATGGGAATAGTTAAAACATGGAGCCTAAATGCAGATCCGCATCAATTCAATACTTTAAATAAGTATAAACTGCACTAAAGTGACTATCAAATACTAATTTATTAACCATAAAAACTTCACGTAATTTTTGCCAAGATTTGGATAAATTCGATCTAATTAATGGTTGACCAAAGAATCAAAGACAGCTAAGTAATGCATGCATCAACCAGAGAGAGAGGAGAAGACTCATCCTGGAGGCTGGAAGGTAATCTTTATAATAACTAAGCATAATTGATTTATTCTTTACAAAAAATAAGAATTTTGCAAAAAAAAAAAAAAAAAAATTCCACAAAGTTGATTCTACACGCTTTCCTTTAAAAAAAAAAAAAAACCTTCAAATGACATAAGTTACAACAATAGATGGAAATCATTTTTTTTTTTTTTTTTTCAATTTTGCTAGACTCAGCAGGTTGATGGCAGGTTGAGCAAATGTATGATACTCAAAAATTACACAATCAACTAAGTAAACACCAACATAACTTTATAAAGCTAAAGCCAAAAAAATGAGAGCCATTCAACTAAAGCCAAGAAAACACCAACATAAGAACGAGAGCCAAAAAATAAAAAATAAAAACTAAAGCCTCCAAACGTGATTTATTTAGTCCCAGTGAATCAAAATGAAGCATTCAACTTTCTATAATGGGATTCAATCCCTCTTAGGGAAGCATTGAATATGAAATATACAAAAGTAAAAGAACTAACTAAAAGGAAATCTAGAGACATTCGCAAGGTCTATTATCATCGAAAGCTTAAAAAGATGAAAGCTTAATCAAAATGTTACAGCATTCAGTCATATTTTTTATAGATCAAATAGTAGTATCATATACCTCTTGGGAATTCGTTGTTGCCCTCAAGGTTTGAAAGACTTGTTAGATCAATTTGACCTATTGTTGCCCAGATGACTAACACAAGAGGGGGGGTGAATTGAGTTGTATTAAAAAAATAACAATTATAAATCAAATATATAATATAAAATATAAACAAAATATGAAATAGCAATAAATATAAAGAATAAGGGTAAGAGAGAAGCAAACTCAGTATGTTAACGAGATTCGGCCCCACTGCCTACGTCCTCGCCTCAAGCTACCCCTTGAGGATTCCCGAATTCACTATTCAATCTCCTTCAGGTGGCGATAGAAACCTATTACACCTTTGAACAACACCGCTACAAAGGATCCGTGTAGAACACCTTCTACACTTGCAATCACCTTACACGTGGTGATTCAACTATTCCCCGTGTAGAATACTTTCTACACGCACAAGGGTTATACACACCCTTTTTCTTATACAAGAGCTGATAGTGGGTAGGTTATCAGAAAACACTCCTCAATGAGTGAAATAAGAACAATACAGCGCAAACTATATCTCTCAAAATGAACAAGAATTAAGGCTCAATCCTTAGAAAAGAGAGAATGAAAGTTTTGAATGAATGTTGTATGCTCTGGATGATGTAAATGTGAAGCTCTCAAATGATCTATTTATAGGCATATAAGACTTCATATTCAAATTTAAAAAGATTCACATGTCAAACACAACATCATTAACTTTTTCAAAAAATTCAAATAAAAGGCCCTTCTTTTTCAATTGTCAAAGACAACATCATTTATTTTTCAAAAACTTCAAACCTAATCTTTTACTTTTGGCATATGACAAAAGGAGCACACTTTACTTTTCAAATATTTCAAACCTAATCTTTTACTTTTTGCATATGACAAAAGGAGCACACTTTACTTTTCAAATATTTCAAACAAAAACATCTACCTTTTGCATAAGTCTAAAAAAACATCAATCACTTTTGAAAATATTCAAATAAAACATGCACATGTGAAAGATGACAATCAATCATCTTTAATATTTTCAAAGTTCAACCCTTTAATCAAAGTATGCACATGTGAAAGATGACAATCAATTATCTTTCAAAATTTTCAAATTTAATTTTCAAAATATTCATGCACATGTTGAAAATGTATTTTAATGCTTTATGATAAAATATTAATTTTGAGCCTTAATCCTAATTTTGAATTTAAGAGATTTACAACATTACTCTATGACTTTAATGTGAACTTGTTCCCTTCTTGCTCATACTTATTTCCTTGATGTGCTTGACTCCATTGTGTAGACAACTTGAGCTTGAGACTCCTTTATTCTTTGAATTCATTTGTTATCATCAAAATCCATGTGTAGATATATAATTACACAAAACTTGAAACCTTGGGTTCAACAATCTCCCCCTTTTTGATGATGACAAATACTTGATAGAACCTGAAACCTGTATTAATACTTAAGCTCCCCCTGAGAATGTGCATTAGTTTTTCAAGCAAAAGTATGAATATAATTCCAAGCACATATAACAAATTTAGCAATTCAAACAATGTTAATGTTCTAGTTTAACACTTCTCCCCCTTTTGGCATCATTAAAAAGGATCCGCAACAAGTAAATGGACTGAAGAAAACGGTGTGTTAGTAAACACTGTATATAGTTGAAAAAAAAAAGGAGCCGTCCGTGACCCGACAAGTGCTGCAAAGGCTTAAGGCCTAACTTTATGAATTTAGTGCGGCTGGAGATTTAAACAATCGCCTGATGTTGTTGACAAAAGGCTCTGAGTTTCTATATAAAAAAAAAAATGATCATTTTTACCCATCGGATACCAAAAAGAAATACATCACTTCTTGACCTGAGTTCTGTTTTTCCATAACGATAGAATGGCCGAATAATTCTCTTCCACTAATGTTCCAGACTTGAATCAGGAACCCTTGACACATCAACCATCAATCTTCTCTCCTGAGGCTGTCAATACCATGATAGGAGCAGAGAACCGTTTTTCTAGTAGGGCTGATTCTGAGATTATTGCAAAATCAAGAATGCTCAGTAGTCAATATGCTGCCTCTGTTACGATCATGTCTAAGAGGTTAATGGCGAGGGTGAGTGAGATTGATCATCTTGACATCCAAATATCTGAGTTACGACAGAAGCTTGCTAATAAGGATAGAGAGAATAAAAGGCTAAAGTTAGAAAACAAAGAGTTGAAAAAATTTGCAGATTGGTATGCTCATGATCTACAACCACGAATAGAGGAGCTGGAACGAGAAATGGTTCAAATACAAGGTCAACATCGGCAGATAACAGCAGAGGTTCATCGTTTACTAGAAAAATAGGGACAATCTACTGTTAATCTCGCTGGCTTAGTAAGAAAACTTTTGACAATGTGTGTCCAGCATATATTGTATTTCTTTTGACTAAATAAGATTTGAAGAGATAATAGTTTGTCTTATTCTTTATGCTATTTCTATAAAATCAGTCTTAAAGTTTATCCGATTTGCATCAAATCTTATTCTCATCTCTATAACTCATCTGCATTCCTTCAACATTCTCACTTTAAGTTTTCAATTCTTTTCTCAATGGCTCATTCTTCTAACATTCCTCTAGATCCATCCACGAGGTATTCTACACCTCAATCTCCTGTCCTTTCTACAGCTACCATTGGTGCCATGTTGCAGCAAGAGAATAATAGTTTGGCTAATAAGTCAGACTCCGATGCTATCTATGACTTGGTGAGTCTTGGGACTCGCTACTCATCCTCTATTGTTGTTTTTTCCCAGCGGGTACAAGCCAAAAACCATGAGGTTGAAAGGCTTAAAGAACAAATTGTTGTACTTCAACGAATTGTTCAAGAGTCTCATACAAGGGAATGAATCATTCGGCAGAAGAATAAACAGTTAAAATCTCTATTAGATTCTTCATTCCGCTTGCCAGTTCCCACGGATAGGGATGACATGATATTGTATGAAGAGAATGAGCGTCTCAAACATGAGGCTAAGAACCTCAAGTTTATGTAAAAGTACTTAAAAAAAAAAATATCTCTCTATTTTTATGAACTTTGGTCTACCTTTTAAGAGATATTCATAACATGCATCATACCTATTTCTCTTCTAATCATACACAATCTATCTTCCGATAAAGGTTTTGTGAATATATCTGCTAACTGATTGTGTGTATTTGTGAACTCTAGTACTATATCACCTTTCTGCACATGATCTCGAAGAAAATGATATCTTATTTCAATATGCTTAGTTCTAGAATGTTGTATTGGGTTCTTTGAAAGATTTATAGCAGTTGTATTATCACATTTGATTGGAATGTGAATATACATGAGTTTAAAATCTTCAAGTTGTTGCTTCATATAAAGAACTTGAGCACAACAACTACCCGCAGCAACATATTCTGCCTCAGCAGTAGATAGTGCAACAGAATTTTATTTTTTTACTAAACCAGGAAACTAGTGCATGACCTAAGAAGTGACATGCTCCACTAGTGCTTTTTCGATCTATTTTACAGCCAGCATAATCTGCATCTGTGTAGTCGATTAGATCGAAAGATGTGTGCTTAGGGTACCATAACCCTAAGTTAATTGTACCACTAAGATATCTAAAAATGCGCTTAACTGCAATTAAATGTGATTCTTTTGGAGATGATTGAAAGCGTGCACATAAGCACACACTAAACATAATATCTGGTCTACTGGCTGTTAAATATAATAAGCTACCAATCATATCTCGATATATTTTCGAATCAACTGGCTTACCGGATTCATCTTTATCAAGTTTAGTTGATGGGCTCATTGGTGTTCCAATTTCCTTAGCACTTTCCATCCCAAACTTCTTCAGTAATTCCTTAATATATTTTGATTGATTGATGAATGTCCCACTTTTTGCTTGCTTAATTTGCAATCCGAGAAAGAATGTAAGTTCTCCCATCATGCTCATCTCAAATTCTTCCTGCATAGTCTTAGCAAAAACTTGACACATATTTTCATTAGTAGCACCGAATATTATATCATCAACATAAATCTGAATCAAAAGAATATCATTATTTTCATATTTAATGAAAAGAGTTGTGTCGATTTTTCTTCTTGAAAAACCTTTTTCAATCAAGAAACCATTGAGTCTCTCGTACCAAGCTCTAGGAGCTTGTTTGAGTCCATATAGTGATTTTGTGAGTTTGAAAACATGATTTGGGGAAATATGATTTTTAAAACCTGGAGGTTGCTCAACATATACCTCTTCATTTATAAAACCATTTAAGAAAGCACTTTTAACATCCATTTGAAAAAGTTTGAAATCTTTATAACAAGCATATGCAAGTAGCATTCGAATAGCTTCTAATCTTGCGACTGGTGCATATGTCTCATCATAATCGATTCATTCTTCTTGATTAAAACCTTGGGCTACAAGTAGAGCCTTATTTCTAGTAATGATTCCGGACTCATCTTTCTTGTTTCTAAAAACCCATTTTGTTTTAATAATGGTATGATTTTTGGGTCTAGGAATAAGTGTCCAAACATCATTTCTTTCAAATTGATTCAACTCTTCTTGCATAGCTAGAATCCAAGATTCATCAAGAAGTGTTTCATCAATATTTTTGGGTTCAATCTGAGATAGAAAAGCAGTATGATTGCAAATATTTCTAAGAGATGATCGAGTACTTATACCTCGTGAAGGTTCTCCCAAAATTTGTTCCACTGGATGATCTTTCACAAATTTTCACTGTTTGGTTGCATCTTGTATTAAATTTTGATGATCTTTCCTGATGGCTCCATGTTGAACTTCCTCTATTGTGTTCTCTTTGTTGAGATTGAGACTTTCCGTATTATTTATACCTCTTGTTTCTTCATCAATAGATTTCTTGGAGAGTGGAGAATTAGATTCATCAAATACTACATGCATAGATTCTTGTATAGTCAAAGTCTTTTTATTGAATACTCTATAAGCTTTACTATTAGTAGAATACCCAAGAAAGATACCTTAATCAGATTTTGCATCAAACTTGCGTAAATTATCCCTGTCATTCAAAATAAAACATTTGCATCCAAATACATGAAAGTAACCAATGTTGGGCTTTTTCTCATTCCAAAGCTCATAGGGGGTTTTATCTAATTTAGACCTTAGCATAACTCTATTTATAACATAACATACAGTACTTACCGCTTCGGCCCAAAAATAACTAGGCAAGTTGTTCTCATTGAGCATTGTTCTTGCCATCTCTTGAAGAGATCTATTTTTCCTCTCTACTACCCCATTTTCTTGAGGAGTTCGAAGAGCAGAAAAATTATGCACAAAACCATTTTCATCACAAAATGTTTCAATATTTTTATTAACAAACTCTTTTCCCCTATCACTTCGGATACTTGAAATAGTATATTAGCCCTTTTCATTTTGAATTCTCTTGCATAACTTGGTAAAAGCATTATGTGTCTCATCTTTATGAGCAAGAAAGATGACCCAAGTATATCTAGAGAAATCATCAACAATAACAAATGCATAATATTTTCCTCCTGGACTTGCAACTCTATTTGGTCCAAAAAGATCCATGTGTATCAGTTGCAATGGTCTAGTAGTGGAAATATGTTTCTTGGTTTTAAAAGAAGTTTTTGTTTGTTTACTGACTCGTCGTCAACGTCGCCAAAAACTTGGCTCGTTTCGAGAGTTGTATGCTTCCAAGTGCAGAAGTGTCAAGTTGTATCAAGGATAAGTCCAGGATCGTATTCCACAGGGACAATGGGTTATCAGAGCGTACATGAGCGATTTGTGGGTGACAGTTGTATCGGTTTTGAGAGATGAAAACAAAATCAAATTGCAATAAAAAGATAAGTGAAATTGAAATTGGAAAAACAAACAAATTAACGAACACTTGGGTTGGGTTTGAGACTCTCTTTATTTCGGATTCTAAATAATTTTCTCGATTAACAATCCAGTCAAGGCATTGCTAAACGGAAGATAAAAAGATTAAGCTCGAGTTTTTGTTGCAATATTTTCCTAAGGGATTTTCTATTTTACTAGCCGAACACACATTAACAAACAATCGAGAGAAGCCTTGATAATTTTCAAGCTTTTGATGTGCCTTACGTCAACAACAAAACAAGAGCAAGAGCTTCAATCTATTGTTTTTGAATCCTAAACAAATCACGTTCCGTTCAAGCTTTTGCTGTGCCTTACGTCTACAACAAAACAAGAGCAAGAGCCGTAATCTATTTTTAATTTAAATCCGACTAGTAATACAGTGAAATCATTAATCAATCACAAAATCTTGCAACGATCTAGAATCTAAAATAAATTAAATCTCATTCCACAACCCAAGGAAAATGCGTAAAAGTTAAACTTACGAGAAACAATAGAACAAACACTTGGGACGCAATTTTCGCTCATTTCTAATTTGAAATTGGCTTTACCTCGAAGGTGCTCGACAGATCTTATATCAAGTGTAAAAATGCAAGAAAGCTATCAAAATCTTGTTACAAGTTCAAGCATCAATCGTGCCTTCACGTCTACGACTGATCAAGTTCGAGAACATAGAATTTCAATCCTTCCCAATTGTAAAATGAAATATAATCTATCAAGTTAATCATTTAAAATCCATAATCTTGAAGAAAATCCAACCCCAAACAGTTATGAACTACTCATTGAATCCCAAGCTAAAAATCAATTAGACATAATGCTTCTAGCGATAAAAATAAAACGAAGAGCAAACAGAAAATAGAATGAAAGTCAACCATGAAAAATAAAGCGAATAAATAGCCGAATAATAAAAACTGAAACGTAATTTGCAGAAAATTAGAATAAAGAGTAAGCATGAAAAATAAAGCGAATAAATAGCCGAATGAAAATAAAGATACTGTCTGAAACGAAAATGATATAAAAATAAAACTGTTGCAATTAAACCATACAATAACATAAAACGAAAGAGAATAAAATAAAATTCAAACTTATTTAATACAAATACTCTAGAAATATTGTTCCGGATAAAATTAAAATCAAATACAATGAAACCACACAATAACATAAAACGAAAGACAATAAAATAAAATTCAAACATTCTAAGCTTAAACACTCTAAGAAAATAAAATTCAAAACCAAACACTCTAAGCTTAAAAAAAAAAACAATTGAAAGAACATAAAAAAAACTAAACTACACTACTCTACAAAGTGAAAGAAAAATAAAAACAACTCAAAACTTAAAAACTAACTACTCGGCTCTTCCTTGCTTAAACAACAAAAGAAAACAATTGAAAAATAAAAAGAACCTAAACTACACTACTCTACAAAATGAAATAAAAACAACTTCAAACTAAAAAACTTGCTAATCTACACGGCTCCCCCCTCCTCTTTTCTGCTTCTGCCCCGAACTCCCTTTTATAGCCATGTTATTGATCTTCAGCTGTTGTGTTCTGTAGGTTTCTTGCTGCTGTCCGAGAGCTTGGTGTATGTGGTCTGCTGCAAAGTTGTCTGCTGCATGTTGTTGCTGTCGGCTGTTTGTTGTGATGCATGTGCTTGATGTGCTGTTGTATCCGAATGAGTGCTGCAAGGTGTCATGAATTGCATTTCTGCTTTGCTGTCCAAGTGAAAGGTCTGAAATGAAGCTGTCCATGTTGCTGCACGTGAGCTTTCCTTGCTGCAGGTTCTGGCCGAAACTTGTTTTTTTGTTGTGCATGTGCTGCTGCTTTATTTGCTGTCATGCATGTTTGCTTTCTATATGAAGCTGTCGAGTGAAGTTCCTGCATGTGCAAGTGCAGTTCTTGTCCAGCTGGTTGCATGTGTGAATGAGTTCTGCATGTGGCTGTGGGTCCCATGCATGGTTGCTGTCCGAATGATGTCTGAATGCATGTGTGAGTGCTGCAGGTTGTTGTGCAGGTTTCTGCTTTGCTGTCCAGCTGCTGTCCTTGAGTGCATGTGTAGTCCGAGTGGTGTTCTTTCTGCTGTGTTGCTTGTTGTTGCTGCAGGTTGCATGTGCATGTGAGTCCTGCTGTCCGAATCTTGTGTGCTGTGATTGTCATGAGTCCGAAAACTTCTGCAGGTTGTTGTGCGAAAGTTTCTGCTGCACGTGAGCTGGATGCTTTGCTTGAGTTGAGTTTCCAGCGTGTGTTGTCCATGTGTGTGTGAGCTGGTTCTTGCATGTGAGAGTATTGTCCGAATAATGCTTGTGTGAGTGTTGTATGTCCATGTGTCCAGGTTGCTGCATGTGAGATGTTGTCGGCCAGCTTGCTTTGATTGCTTAGTTCCTTTTCACCTTTTCACCCTTCAATCGGCTGCATCATCATTTCTTTAATGAGGCACTAACATCTTTTCTTTAAGGCACTAACAACCGGTCACTTCATCACCCCTTCAATCACTCAAATTAATGAGGGCCCCTTAGCTAACACACTTCCACTTTCCGTGTCTTCCCCCATGTGCTCAATGTGTCGTCCTCCTCAGAAAAATCAATAGCCCCACTTGCTCTTCCCGTATGCTTTCCTAATCTCTTTGTCCAGCATTATATATTTATATATATATATATATATGCCTCACACATCAGTGGATTATACTTTTCAATACAACACCAAAGCAAACACCCACTCTCCTTACGGCACCTATCTTCATTTCTAATAAAAATTAATTCATTTCTCCACAAGTCACCCATACGTCCACTTTAACTGCACAGCACCGAAATGTTGAAACCACGTGATCCAAGAGATGTGAAGATGTGAATTTCCGTATACGTCCAGCTCTATTTCCTTCACTTTTGCAATTGGATTATTTGAATTTTATTTGAACTGAAAATAGAAATAACACTCAAAATTAAAAGGAAAATAAATGATCACAAATGAACTATATATGTGAGGAAATATTGTCCCATTAAATCATAGTTATAAAATTAAGCATAAACATGATATTAATCTATTAAAAATCACAACTCGTATTTATGCTTATTAACTATTTTTCCATCTAAAACCAATAATAATGTCATGAAGAATTTAAAATATATTGGTTTTAAATAACTAAAACATGCAATATTTCGGCTCAATCATTTACCAAATTGGCATGCATCACAAATTTTGTCTTTAAGAAAAAATGTTTTTGGTAAACCTCTCACAAGATCATTTTTTGAAAGTTTGGAAATAAGTTCCATGTTGGCATGACCTAATCTTCTATGCCATAGCCAACTAGTTTCATTTTGAACTGAAAAGCAAATAGCATCTTGTGAGGTAATTTCTTCAAAATCGATTGTATAAACATTATTGTTTCTAAAAGCAATAAAACAAATATTACAATCATGATCATTCAAAATAATGCACTTATCCATTTTGAAAGTAACTGTAAATCCTTTATCACATAATTGACTTATGCTCAAAAGATTATGTTTTAGACCTTCAACAAGTAGAACATCTTCAATTATGAGAGAAGATTCATTACCAATTTTACCTATTCCCACGATCTTCCCTTTCGAGTTGTCTCCAAATGTCACGTGTCCTTCTTCTTTAGATCTAAGATCAAAGAATTTAGTCTTGTCTCCCGTCATGTGTCTTGAACATCCACTATCTAAAAACCACTTGTTTTTGCTTGTGGATGACTTCATGCATACCTATAAAAACAATTAAAATGATTTTTCTTGGTACCCAAGTTCTTTGGGTCCTTTATTTATTAGTATTAGAAGAAACAAGATTTTTAGGTACCCATATGGCCCTAATAGTCATTGTATGATTTCTTCTAATAGGACAAGTATGATAATTATGACCATTTTCTATTACAGAAATTGCAAATAGCATGTGACATATATGAAGAACTTGAATGATTATAATAATATCTTTTTTTGACAAAATTATTTTTATGAAAAGAATTTTGAATATTGGTCTTTGATGTAGAAGGATTATCAAAGAAATTTTTATAAGGTTTGTATTTTTGTTTTGGTATATATCCCAAACCTGCCTTGTCAAAAACACATCTTTGACTACCAAGAAGTTTTTCAAAATTTCTTTTTCCATTCGTAAAGTTTTCAACAATATTTTCTAAATCGGTTTTCTTCTTATTCAACTCAAGATTTTCATCTTTCAAAATGATACTTTCTTTTCTTAAAATATCAATTTCGTTTGTTAAAGAAGAATTTTTCTTTTTCAAAGCAGTATATTTGATACCCAATTTTTCAAATTCCTCATAAACCTCTTCTAAAACATTTTGTAATTCTTCATATGAAAGATCTTCAATATTATCAAGATTTGTTACCTCAATGTCATCTTTAGCCATAAGACAAAGATTTGCTAATTCTCCATTGCTTGCTTCACTATCTGAGCTACTTGAATCATCATCCCATGTAACTTTCATTGTTTTCTTGCCCTTGTTTCGATCTTTCTTTAGCAGAGGACAATCTGACTTGATATGATCAGGCTTATTGCATTTATAACAAATTAAGGTGTCATTTTTACCTGAATCTTTCTTAGAAAACTTTTTGAAGGATTTCCTCGGAGGAGTTTTATTTTTCTTTAAGAACCTCTGAATTCTTCTTGTTATCATCGCAACTTCTTCATCTTTGTCTTCATTTTCCTCATCGTCATCGCTTTCACTTTCATGAGGAACAGCTTTTAGTGCCAAGCTCTTCTTTGGCTTTCCTTCTTCTTCTCCTCTTTTCAATGTGTACTCATGGGTGATAAGTGACCCGATGAGTTCATTCACTTCGAGCTTCTTGAGGTCTCTAGCTTCAAGAATCGCTCTCACTTTTGATTCCCAGCGTTTTGGTAGAGAGTTGAGAATTTTTCTTACTATCTCCACCTTGGAATAAACTTTGCCAAGAGCTGTCAAGCTGTTTATGATGCTAGTAAAACGAGTGTGCATACTAGAAATAGATTCATCATCATTCATCTTAAACATTTCATATTCATGAGTAAAAATATAAATTTTTGATTCTTTGACTTGCGAAGTTCCTTCATAAGTAACTTCCAAGTTATCCCAAATTTCTTTTGCCATAGCACAAGTCATTATTCTATTAAACTCATTTCCATTGAGAGCATTAAATAATAAATTCATAGCAGTTAAATTCAAAGTATAAAGTCTATCGTCTTCACGATCAAACTCTTATTCTTCCTTTTTGACCTTTACTCCATCAACCACTTTTGTTGGAATATAAGGTCCATTTACAATACATTTTCAGATTTCTCGACCTTGAGCCTGAAAGAATATTCTCATTCTAACTTTCCAGAATGAGTAATTATCTCCACAAAAGAGTGGAGGCCGACTGCTAGATTGACCTTCACCAAATGAAGCTGAAATGTTAGCCATAAGATCTTAACTCAAAAGATAATTAATCTTATAATAGAGCTCTTAGCTCTGATACCAATTGTTGCCCAGATGACTAACACAAGAGGGGGGGTGAATTGAGTTGTATTAAAAAAATAACAATTATAAATCAAATATATAATATAAAATATAAACAAAATATGAAATAGCAATAAATATAAAGAGTAAGGGTAAGAGAGAAGCAAACTCAGTATGTTAACGAGGTTCGGCCCCACTGCCTACGTCCTCGCCTCAAGCTACCCCTTGAGGATTCCCGAATTCACTATTCAATCTCCTTCAGGTGGAGATAGAAACCTATTACACCTTTGAACAACACCGCTACAAAGGATCCGTGTAGAACACCCTCTACACTTGCAATCACCTTACACGTGGTGATTCAACTATTCCCCGTGTAGAATACTTTCTACACGCACAAGGGTTATACACACCCTTTTTCTGATACAAGAGCTGATAGTGGGTAGGTTATCAGAAAACACTCCTCAATGAGTGAAATAAGAACAATACAGCGCAAACTATATCTCTCAAAATGAACAAGAATTAAGGCTCAATCCTTAGAGAAGAGAGAATGAAAGTTTTGAATGAATGTTGTATGCTCTGGATGATGTAAATGTGAAGCTCTCAAATGATCTATTTATAGGCATATAAGACTTCATATTCAAATTTAAAAAGATTCACATGTCAAACACAACATCATTAACTTTTTCAAAAAATTCAAATAAAAGGCCCTTCTTTTTCAATTGTCAAAGACAACATCATTTATTTTTCAAAAACTTCAAACCTAATCTTTTACTTTTGGCATATGACAAAAGGAGCACACTTTACTTTTCAAATATTTCAAACCTAATCTTTTACTTTTTGCATATGACAAAAGGAGCACACTTTACTTTTCAAATATTTCAAACAAAAACATCTACCTTTTGCATAAGTCTAAAAAAACATCAATCACTTTTGAAAATATTCAAATAAAACATGCACATGTGAAAGATGACAATCAATCATCTTTAATATTTTCAAAGTTCAACCCTTTAATCAAGATATGCACATGTGAAAGATGACAATCAATTATCTTTCAAAATTTTCAAATTTAATTTTCAAAATATTCATGCACATGTTGAAAATGTATTTTAATGTTTTATGATAAAATATTAATTTTGAGCCTTAATCCTAATTTCGAATTTAAGAGATTTACAACATTACTCTATGACTTTAATGTGAACTTGTTCCCTTCTTGCTCATGCTTATTTCCTTGATGTGCTTGACTCCATTGTGTGGACAACTTGAGTTTGAGACTCCTTTATTCTTTAAATTCATTTGTTATCATCAAAATCCATGTGTAGATATATAATTACACAAAACTTGAAACCTTGGGTTCAACACCTATCAACAACGTCAAGAAGCTGCAACTGAGAAACAATCAAGAATTCCCAAGCTGAAAAACAATCAAGAAACAAGTAAACTATAATCAACAGAAAGGAATTCACTTTGTAAAAACAGAGGTCAAAAGCAGAGGTCTTATGCAGAAAGCATTGTTTTTCCTCCATGCCCTAAGCCACAATACCTATCTCAAAAAACCCAAAGCTCACCTCTCTCAGTACACAAGAAGAACGTAATCAAGACGGAAAATTGGTCATTTAAATGTTTCCTACAAACCTGAGCAGGGGCGGCGGCGAAACAGAGCTCGACCGGAGCGGAGCAATGTCACTAATTTTACGTTAAATGAGCTCGTGGGAGGGGCGGCGCTGGGCACACGGATGAGCTTCTCGGGGTGGTGTTGAAGAGAAGAACGGTGTCGCGTGGTGGCACTCACCAGAGGTCAAAAGCGTTGCAGGTTGATTGGCGATGGAGGAGGGGGATCTTCGCGAGATGTTAATCTCATTTGCTCCGTCGGAGTCGCACTCAGGGAGTGGTAGTGCTGTGCAGAAGGAGGAACGTCGCTTGGCGTCGCTGGACAGAGAGACGGCGTCGCTAGGTGGCACTGGGCAGAGGAAGGTGGTGCACGACGCGGGCGAGGGAGCAGGTCTTTCCCGAGTCACGGGACAAATTCGAATGTGAAAGAGGAAAACCAAATGAACTGACGTCCAAATCAAAATGCACGTTTTGACTAAAAAAAAAATAGCAGCAGCCACGTAGGGTGTGCGATGTGTACACTACTACAGTGGCTGCTCTATAGCATTCCTCTTACGGGAATTCATGGTAAGTAGGGTTATTACTTTTTTACTACTTATTCACTATTTTTTTTTTTATATTTGATTTTTAAAAAAAAAAAATTATTTTACTTAATAGTTAAAGAAGTGAATATTAATAAAATTATATACTTTTTAAATTTTTTCTGAATTGTTAAGGATGTTAAAAAAATACTTAAAAAAATGATAAAAAATAAAAAATTTCTAATACTTGATAATTAGTAAATAGTAAGCCTATCACTACCCGCTCCATAAATGTTCGGAAAATGATTGAGTGCCGCCCACATTTTTTAATTTTTTTAATTTCATAATTAAATAAGTATTTTCTAATAATATTAAAAAATTAAAAATATATTTAAAAAACACACTTAAAAAAACCTCACTCATACCTAACGGTAGCTCTAATGGCAGTTAAGAGCAGTGGACATGACACGGTCCTAAACGTTTTTGTCTATCTCTAAGAAAATACTTAGGTTTTGATTTAGAGTAGTGATTAAATGAAATAGTTTTAGATAAAAAATAAAAATAAAATAAAGTATTATTATTATAATTTTAAAATAATAAAAAATTAAATTATTATGATATTTTATATTAAAAATTTAATAAAATTATAATAATAAAATGAGATAATACCATACCATTTTCCAATCCGAATCACGCTTAAATCTTTTTGGGCTTGGTAATTTGGTTACGGCGTATTATTTATTATTTTACTTTTTATAAAATATTTAACATCATCTCACCGTTCAAACCTAACTGATTCTATAACAAACTTTCTAACGCCCATCCATCCATGATCCATCTATCAACGATATCTTATCTCCTATCCCACGATATCTTATTTTTATTTTCTGATTCCACCTGATCTCCTTTGCTACGAAGAGAGAGAGACATAAAGGTTGTCTTGTCCTGCACCAGCTCGGTTGACTTGGATTAACAAGGCCCCAATTCCCGACGGCAAATGCCCTGCGTTTTCACCGCTCTATTCCAGGCTTTGGCTTATATCTATTCTGTTTCCTGTTTGATTACACAATTAGTACTACAAATTTTGCACAACTTCAGAGTGGAAGAGATTCTTTCATCAAAATGCTTCCCTTCAATCCTTTCTTTCTTTCCGTCGTGTTAATTCTCATGCTTGGCTCCCTCAACCTGACCACACATGCCGCCGACCCAGTTCCTCTCTACCACTTCTGTCGAAACACTACCTTCTCCCAAAATAGCCTCTACAATTCCAGTCTCAACTCCCTCCTCTCTTCCCTCTCCTCCAACGTCACAAAGAGCTCGCCACTAAGTGTTCCAAGGAAAAGGCTGCGGTTATTTGGTACGACGAGTGCATGATTCGCTACTCCAACGAGTCTATCTTCTCCAACGTGACTGTATGGCCTGGAGTTTATCTGTTGAACACGCAGAACATTACGGAGCAGGACCGATTTAACCGGCTGGTGAACACGACGATGACTGACTTAACAAGTCGGGGCCTCGAAATTTCCAATCGGTGTAAAAAAATTTGGAACCAATCAAACGAAATTTACCGAGTTTCAAAGACTGTACAACCTTTTACAGTGGACGCCGGACCTGTCTAGCGCCGATTGCAACCGGTGTCTCCAGATAGCTATCAGCCGTCTTCCGATATGTTGTGATGGGAAGCAAGTGGGAAGGGTTCTGTTTCCTAGTTGTAACGTTAGGTACGAATTGTACCAATTTTACACGGATGGATCGACGGCGCCCCCTCCTGCGCCAGGGCCTGCATCTCCGCCTCCACCTACGGGCTCTGCGCCTGAATCAAAAGGTAAATTAGAGAACCCGTTCGGCTGCTTTTCATTCTCCTATTATTATTATTATTATTATTATTATTATTATTAAGCTGAGGGATGTCTAGTAGTCTACAATTCGCTCGACGGCGTCGACGCTGCATTTTTTGGGCCGTTTGGGTGTCAAAATTATCTAATTCATTCGATTTCATCTTATTTTATTTTAATATTATAATTTTTTAAAACTTTTTATATAAAAAGTAATTTAATTTTTTTAAAATTTTAAAATAATATTTTATTCAACTTTTTAATTTTATTAAAAATCATTGCATTTTATTTTACGGATGAAACGAAAACTTGGAAGTATTGTATCACTTTTTTATTTTGGCCTAATTTTTTAGGAGGAAGCTACCCTCGTTATTTACGTAAAGTCTAAGCACTAAGAGTATTTTTATTGGATTTTATAAATGTAAATTTAATGAGGTGTCTGGCTAATAGGGTCTCAAAATATATTGTATTAAATTATGTAAATATAAAAATTGATGGTTTTTTGCTACAAAAAGTTAGTATTATGGGTTAAATTCATAATTAGTTAAAAATATTTTTTTTTTCAACTAAAGTGCTTTCCTCTTTTGTGTTTGTGTTTGTTTGTGCTTGATGGTCTGGAGCAGTCCGGCCCACATGCTCATTCACCAAGACTCCCAGCTAGTGTTTATAACTTTATGCAGGAAAAAGAAAAATCTCAAAAGCCACGATAGTCGCCATTGAAATTCATTGTGGGCTGCTGTTTCCCAATTAGGAGACGTAGAAAGAAGTTCGATGCAGGAAAAGGACACAATGGTAAATATATATATATTTATCTGTTTCTTAGCTATGATCAGCTTCTATGTTTTCCTGTTTGTAATTTTACATGCTGCTCTTTGAATTTCAATCTCTTACGTTTATTGTTTGCATTGGTAGCTTTAAATGATATTAACACCGTAGAGTCCTTGCAATTTGATTTTAGAACAATTGAAGCTGCGACGAACAAATGCTCCGACAACAGCAAGCTAGGTGAAGGTGGATTTGGTGTGGTTTTACAAGGTATGGAATTGCTTTACATTGCTTGGTTTCTTTCTTTTCAGTAACACCATTGTCACTTTGTCAGGATAATACTTCATCAAGTATAGTAAATTAAACTCTTGCAACTATGAGCGATTTGGAGTTCACATTTTTTTTATTGGTATTCTATAAATTGCGCAAAGTAAATTGTTGTAAAGATTGACCGTTCAACATTTTCAGGGTACACTTTCTAATGGACAAGAAATAGCTGTGGAGAGGCTTTCAAAAAGATCTGGACAAGGTGCAGAACAACTTAAGAATGAGGTTGTATTGGTAGCTAAGCTTCAACACAGAAACTTAGCGAGGTAATTGGGATTTTGCATCGAAGGAGAAGAAAAGGTACTCGTCTATGAATTCATACCCAACAAAAGTCTGAGACAATTTCCTATATGGTATGCCCAACCGTACGTGCATATGTCAAATGTTCTCGTGACATGTTGATTAAATTGTATCTTCTGAAAGATATAAATTAAATAAAAAAATTATTAATTGAATAATATTTTATTGTTATATAGAGAATAAATGGCTAATCCAATGTGGGGATTAAATTTAGATGAAATAGGTAAATGCTAATAAGTGTTGATATTGACCAAATTTGAAGATGAATTTGGCTAAACCAATGCCAATACTCTAACACGAGTAATTTTTCTGATGAACTTATAGACCCTATAAGACAAAGACAGCTAGATTGGTCCAAGCGTTACAAGATAATAGATGGAATTGCTCGAGGAATTCAATATCTTCATGAAGATTCTTGACTCAAAATTATACATCGTGATCTCAAAGTCAGCAACATCTTGTTAGATGCCAACATGAATCCAAAAATCTGAGATTTTGGCATGGCGAGGATTTTTGGAGTTGACCAACGCAGGGAAACACAAGTAGGGTTGTTGGAACATAGTAAGCTGTGAACCTTTTCTTTTGTTTTTCATAATCAGAGCTACATGTAAATTCATTGTTTTTCCCAACATATATATATATCGCATAAATCTAACAATGTAGGTAAAAAGTGGATCATTCGTTAAAACCATAATAAATAGTATTATTGGAGTAAGGTTAAAAGAACTGTAGTTGTCTTTTAACAGAACCGTATTTTTGGTGCTGGTTTGCAGTGGCTACATGTCTCCAGAGTATGCAATGCATGGAGAATTTTCTGTGAAGTCAGATGTTTATAGTTTTGGTGTCTTGATTCTAGAAATTATCAGTGGCAAGAAGAACAGTACTTTCTATGAATCAGGAGGTGCTGAGGACCTCTTGAGCTATGTGAGTTTGAACTAATTGTAATTTTTTTCCTTTTCTTTAATATCATCTTTGCACTGCATTATAACAAAAACTGATGCAGGCATGGATACATTGGAGGGATGGTACGCCCATGGAATTGTTGGATCCAGTTTTGGGAGATTCTTATGCAAGAGACGAAGTCATGAGGTGTATCCATATTGGGTTATTATGTGTTCAGGAAGATCCGGCGGACAGACCCTCCATGGCGTCAATAGTTCTCACACTCGATAGCCACTCTGTTACACTGCAAGCACCTCAGCAGCCTGCATTTTTCCTTCGCAGTAAAACAGACATGCCAACAAAGGTTCTGGAATCTGGTCAATCCACGACCGCATCAATACCACTAATGTCAGTCAATGAAGCATCCATTACTGAACTACACCCTCGATAGTTATATATATACATCCGAGTTTAGGGATCTTTTGCTTGTGGAATAGGAACTGAAGAAAATTACGTTCAATGGTTCCAAGTGGTGTAGGTCGAACATGATCATGAGTCCAAACCCTTTTGTATGTTTGGGGTATGTATGCTATGCTAATTAGTCATCCATGGCGTTGAGCATGAATAAGTGGGGGGTGGGCTTCTGTCATGCATGCTTGCCAACTTAATCTTGTTTACTTTAATTTATATATATATATATATGTATGTATATATATGTGGTCTATGATAATTTGATTGCACATTTAATATGGCTACCTACTGTGCAAATGGATGTTGAAGAATAGAGCATGGCGATCGATTGCAACTTCAATGAGTATCAGTTTATCCAAAGGAATTCAAAACTTAAAGTTCAAAGAGTAATTTTGTTTAGGAGTAAGGAGAGAATACATAAATTTATTTATTTTTCTTTCATGGCAACTTATTAGATAATTAATGAAATATATTGTAAATTTTTTTTTTCACAATATGAATAAATTAAACTAGAAACTTTAAAGTAAATACATCTACATAAATTATAGGTC
Organism: Carya illinoinensis; assembly: GCF_018687715.1. NCBI lineage: Eukaryota > Viridiplantae > Streptophyta > Magnoliopsida > Fagales > Juglandaceae > Carya > Carya illinoinensis. The sequence goes on along the minus strand of NC_056760.1, from coordinate 9,039,533 downwards.
AAAATCATGCTAGGCAAAGTTGCTTGATTGTGAAATATATACATAAGATTTACAGTATAATTAATGAATATTTTCAAGTTTTTAAGTTAATTTTTTAACATAATTATGGCTAAATGCCAGTTATAATGCGTTCAATTTTTGTTTTCTTCAACCATTTTTGTAAGTTCCACTTGTTGACGGCATGTTTTGTACACTTAAGGGTCAGGCTCTCAGCAGTCTGGGGCCAGCGATGACGAAGAAAAGGCAGAGATGGGGTGGCCCTGGGGGGGCCCGTGAGGCCTCCAATGCCTAAGTTAGTGATAACTCCTTAGTGTGTAGTGAAATAAAGTGTGTAGCAGATAAGGATGCTTAATTGAGAGGATTTGGGTTTTGATCCCTTTACCTGAGGACCCGAGGGTCCTTATATACCCAGGCTTGGGGGCCCAAGGGCCATACCTGCGACCTAGGGGGAAGGGATATCCTCCCGGAAACACAAGTAGGGTTGTTGGAACATAGTAAACTCCGAACCTTTTCTTTTGTTTTTCATGATCAGAACTATAAGTAAATTCATTGTTTTTCCCAACATATATATATATATATATATATATATATATCGCTTAAATCTAACAACATAGGTAAAAAGCAGATCATTCGTTAAAACCATAATAAATAGTATTATGAGAGTGATGTTAAAAGAACTCTCGTTGTCTTTTAACACAACCGTATATTTGGTCCTGGTTTGTAGTGGCTACATGTTTCCAGAGTATGCAATGCATGGAGAATTTTCTATGAAGTCAGATGTTTATAGTTTTGGTGTCTTGATTCTAGAAATTATCAGTGGCAAGAAGAACAATACTTTCTATGAATCAGATGGTGTTGAGGACCTCTTGAGCGATGTGAGTTTGAACTAATTGTAATTTTTTTTTTCCTTTTCTTTAGTATCATCTTTGCACTACATTATAACAAAAACTGATGCAGGCATGGATACATTGGAGGGATGGTATGCCCCATGGAATTGTTGGATCCAATTTTGGGAGATTCTAATTCAAGAGACGGAGTCATGAGGTGTATCCATATTTGGTTATTATGTGTTCAGGAAGATCCAGCGGACAGACCCTCCATGGCGTCAATAGTTCTCACACTCAATAGCCACTCTGTTACACTGCAAGCACCTCAGCAGCCTGCATTTTTCCTTCGCAGTAAAACAGACATGCCAACAAAGGTTCTGGAATCAGGTCAATCCACAAGCGCATCAATACCGTTGTCAGTCAATGAAGCATCCATTACGGAACTACACCCTCGATAGTTACATATATACATCCAACTTGAGGGATCTTTTGCTTGTAGAATATGAACTGAAGAAAATTATGGTCAATGGTTCGAAATGGTGTAGGTCGAACATGATCATGAGTTCAAACGTCCCTTCTGTATGTTTGGGGTATGTTATTTTTGGAGTATAGCATCCAAGATTGAACAAATGGAATTGAAGTCTAAAGTAGCATGTGTTAAAATGAAAGAAGAAGAGAGTTAGTTAGTTAGTTTATTTCCTTCTTGTAGTTATATAAATACAGAGTTCTATTTGTAATTAATTAATTTAGTCAATACATGATATTTTTCTCAATTTCTAAGTCTCTCTGCTTCATCCCGAGTTCCATTTTCTTAGCTTCAACTGAACTTTAACATGGTATCAGATTGAGAACAATTTTGCTTCTGCAACTTCCACTTCTTGCTACGATTACAAAGTTTTTTTGCTCCGAAATCTTTGTAATCTCCAGAAATTTTCTCTTGCATTTCTTGAAAATTTCCAGAAATGAGTTCTTTTGATGATGATGTTTTTGTTCATTCCTCTCATCTTCTTCAAAATCCTTCGGACTTCTAGTCCATACTATTTGCATCCAAGTGATAATCCTGGTGTGCTGCTTGTTTTGGAAATCTTTGCTGGTGATAATTACATCGCAAGGAGTCGATTGATTGCCATTGCGTTAACTGTTAAGAACAAAGTTATATTTATTGATGGATCAATTCTTGCTCCTCCTGCTGATTAATGTGTTCTTCACACTGCTTGATTGCGAGCCAATAATTTGGTACTTTCTTGGCTCATGAACTCTATATCAAAAGAAATATGAAATAGTCTACTTTATGTTGCCTCTGCTGTCAATTTATGGATTGAATTGAAGACCAGATATTTGAGAAGTGATGGTCCTAGAGTTTTTCATCTTGAAAAATCTCTAAGTTCCATTGCTCAAGGTTCTTTAACGATTACTGAGTACTTCAGTTCATTCAAGACACTATGGGATGAATATCTTAATTATAGACCATTTCCAACTTGTAGCTGTGGGAAGATGGCTTCATGCACCTGCAATCTATTTGATTTTTTGCTAATGAGACAACAGTCTGACTATGTCTTAAAATTTTTAGTTGGTTTAAATGACTTTTATGCTTCAATAAGGAGTCAATTACTTCTGTGTTCTCCATTGCCTAGCATGACAAAGGTATTTTCCTTGCTGATTCAGGATGAGAGTCAACGATAATTGCATAACTTTGTTGAGCATGAAACTCATACTTTGTTGGTCAAGCAAACTAATTACCAGCCTAAATTCTCGAAAGACAAGCCAAAGAGATCCTCTTTATATTGTACTCATTGTGGGTACAATGGACACACTGTGGAGAAATGTTTCCAGTTGCATGGCTATCCCTCTGGTTGGACTGGACCTAAAGGAAAGTGCCATTCACCTACTACAAATGCAACTATTTCCAATGAAGAGGTCTACATTTCCAATAGTAATGAGAACCAAAAGTTTTCTTTAACTTATGAGGAATTTACCAAACTTCTAGCACTTGCTAATTCGAATACTCTACCTACTCAAACAAATCCCACACCAGTTGTGAATCTTGCTACTTCTCACTTCTCTGGTAAACCCTCTAACCTCGTCTTGTTTTTCTGTTTCTTCAATCCTAGAGCATGAAATTTCATGGATATTAGACACTGGTGCAACAGATCATATGATCTATTCACCTCTTCTGTATTCTTTTACACCTAAGCCCATTAATACTCTCATTAACCTACCTAATGGTCAGTCAGTTTTTGCCAATTACACTGGTACCATTTGCCTTTCTGACACATTATCTTTAAATAATGTGTTATGTGTTCCTAGCTTTTCCTTCAATTTGCTTTCTATTTCAAAACTAACCAAAGATACTAATATCTTTGTCTATTTCTTTAACTCTTATTGCCTTTTACAAGACAAATCAGCAAAGAGAATGATTGAGATTGCTCATGAAAAACATGGACTTTACCACTTCAAACAAGTTACTGCTTGCACCAAGAATAAGTTTCATTTTTTACCTTTTGCTTCAGCTATTACCCAACACCATTTAGATATCTGGCAGAACAGATTAGGTCATGTTTCTGCTTCTAGATTACCTTTTCGTAGAAAATTAGAACCTTTCATATTTCTTGATTCAAATAATGTTTGTGATACATGTCATTTTGCAAAGCAAAGAAAGCTTTCTTTCCCTGTTTCTCAGACAAATTCAAATAATATGTTTGATTTGATACATTGTGACAAATGGGGCCCTCTTGGTGTTGTCTCTTATTCTGACTTAAGATTTTTCCTTACAATAGTTGATGATTTCACACGTTGTGTTTGGGTATATATGCTCAAGGCATAATCTGAAGTTTGCTCCATCTTAAAAATGTTCTGTAAAATGGTGGAAACACAATTTAATGTTTCTGTCAAAATTCTCAGGTCAGACAATGGGTCTGAATTTCTTCTTCCTCAATTCTATCATGATAATGTCATATTACACCAAAGGAGTTGTGTGGAAACTCCACAACAAAATGGTGTTGTGGAGAGAAAACATCAACACCTACTAAACACTGCTCGAGCTCTAATGTTTCAAGCAAACATCCCTTTAAGTTTTTGGAGTGATTGTGTGTTGATAGCAGCACACATCATAAACAGAATACCTACTCCTCTCCTTAAAAATAAAACACCTTTTGAAATGCTCTTCCATAAAGCTCCTAATCTTTCTCACCTCAAAGTATTCGGATGTCTTTGCTTTGCATCAACACTTTTAAATCACAGGCATAAATTTGATTCAAGAGCTTCAAAGTGCTTATTCTTAGGATATCCCCCTGATATCAAAGGATACAAATTGCTAGATCTAAACACAAACAGAATATTCATTTCAAGAAATGTAATATTCTATGAAAGCAATTTTCCTTTCAAAGCCCTCCCGCCTAATTTTGAAGCTAATTCCTTTTTATTTCCACCAAATACTTCTGCTTTAGAATTTTCTTTCTTTTTTTTTGAAACTCCCTCAAATCCATCTTCTAATGAATCAAATCCACCAATTGAACAAATGCCAAGCACTGAAACACAGATTGAACCAAATGGTCCAAATGCTATGCCAGAACCAAACTTTTTCTTCTATTGAATCAACTGTAAATACTGAATCCTCTGGTGATCAACATCCTCAAAATGTTGAGCATTCTCAGCAGCTTAGAAGATCCTCAAGAATTAAACAAGCACCTATATACTTGCAGGATTATTTTTGTGGTTCTGTCCAAAATGTTATACATGCAAATTCTTCATCTCCTCATGCTGCTTGTTCTTTTAACAAAGGTATTCTCTATCCCATCTCTGACTTTATATCTACAAGTAGACTGTCTTCATGTCATAGAGCTTTTTTAGCATCAATTTCAGCCTCCCAAGAACCCAAAACTTTAAAACAATCTGTCCAAATACCTGAATGGCAAGTTGCTATGCAAAAAGAAATAAATGCCTTAGAGTTACATAAGACTTGGGAACTTGCTACTCTTCCTAAACACAAACATACCATAGGTTGCAAGTGGGTATTTCGAATTAAATATAGAGTAGATGGTACTATAGAGAGACACAAGGCTAGGTTGGTAGCTAAAGGCTACAATCAACAAGAGGGATTGGATTTTTTTGACACTGTTTCTCCAGTAGCAAAGGTTAATTCCATTCAGTTGATCCTAGCCATAGCTGCCATTAGAAATTGGCATCTTCACCAACTAGATGTCAATAATGCTTTTTTACGTGGTTACTTACATGAGAAAGTTGATATGGAATTACCTCCTGGTATGGCTCAAAAGGGAGAAAACAAAGTTTGCAAACTTCTTAAGAGTCTTTATGGTTTAAAACAAGCTAGTAGACAATGGTTTGAAAAACTGTAAAGGGCCTTGCTTCAATATGGTTTTGTCCAAGGTAATTCAGATTCTTCTTTGTTCATCAAGAGGTCTGAATCATCTTTCATAGCTATACTGGTTTATGTGGTTGATGTTCTATTGGCTAGTGACAGTTTGATTGAAATTCAATTGCTCAAAGATTTTTTACATAACAAGTTCACAATTAAAGACTTGGGAGAACTCAAATATTTCCTCAGCTTGGAAGTGGCAAGGTCCAAGAATGGCATCTCAATATGTCAAAAGAAATATGCTCTTGATATACTTCAAGATACTAGGGTACTTGCTACCAAGCCTGCTGCATTTCCAATGGAATCCAACCTTAAGCTCACTGGAACAGATTCTGCCTTGTATGATGATCCACTAGCTTACAGAAGAATGGTTGGACAATTGCTATACTTAACCCTCACCAAACCTGATCTTGCCTATTCAGTTCAAGTTTTAAGCCAGTTCCTTGCCAAGCTAGCAATCAATCATTATCAAGAAGCCACTAGAATTCTTATATATCTGAAGGCAACACAAGGACAAAGATTATTTTTTTCCTCATCATCAGAATTGTAATTGAAGGCCTTTTCAGATAGTGATTGGGCAGGGTGCATTGACACTCGAAAAAGTGTAACAGGGTTTGCTATTTTTCTAGGCAACTCACTGTTTCATGGAAAAGTAAGAAGCATGCAACACTAAGTAGGTCATCTGCAGAGGCATAATATAGGGCCATTGCATCAACAACATGTGAAATCCAATGGCTTCTTTATACCTTGCAAGACTTGGGCATTAATCACTCTCAACCAACTATGCTTTATACAGAGAGCAAAGCAGCCTTATCCATAGCAACCAATCATGTTCAGCATGAGAGGACAAAACACATAGAAATAGACTGTCATCTTATCTGAGAAAAACTGCAGCAAAAAGTCATCAAGTTATTTCACATTCTTTCAAGATTGCAGTTGGCAGATATATTGACAAAACCCCTTGGTTCTCTCTCATTTCACCATATTTTACACAAGATGAATATCATTAATATCCATGTTCATCTAGAGGGGGGGTGTTGGAGTATAACATCCAAGATTGAACAAATGGAATTGAAGTCTAAAGCAGCACGTGTTAAAATGAAAGAAGAAGAGAGTTAGTTAGTTAGTTAGTTAGTTTATTTCCTTCTTGTACTTATATAAATACAGAGTTCTATTTGTAATTAATTCATTTAGTCAATACATGATATTTTTCTCAGTTTCTAAGTTTCTCTGCTTCATCCCAAGTTCCATTTTCTTAGCTTCATCTGAAACTTAACAGTTATGCGCATGGTGTTGAGCATGAATAAGTGGGGGCTGGGCTTCTGTCATGCATGCATGCCAACTTAATCTTGTTTACTTTAATTAAAAATATATATGCTCCATGATAATTTTGATTGCAAATGTAATTTGGCTACCAAATTAATGTTGAAGAATAGAGCATGGTGATCGATTGCAACTTCAATCAATATCAGTTCATCAGAAGGAAATCAAAAATTAAACTTTGACGAGTCATTTTGTTTACGAGTAAGCGCTGAGAAATATATCGTAAAAAATTTTTTCACAAGTATTTTTAAATATTTGCTTTTTAAACATCATTTAGACATAAAAATAGTTTCAATTTCAAGTTTTTAACTTTTTCATCTAATCATTGCCTAATTTACAATTTTTTCAAACTCTCAAGCAAAATATAAAAAACAATACAATTTTTTTCAAAATTTTAAAATAAAATTAATATTAAAAAATAATATTCAAATGATTTTTTAATTTTTTAATATTTTTATTCAATTTTTTCACTCATATTTTTTAAATTTTAATAAAAAATTTTAACCCAAATTATTTTATTAATATTTACTTATATTTTAAAATATTAGAATCTTGTTTATAAAAAGATTTTAGGTGGGTCTGGCTCATGGGAACCTAAACTTAAGGATTTGTATGGGATGAAGTATTATTTAATATTTTATTATTTTTTATTATTATTATTTAATATTTTATTATTATTATTTATGTATCTCTAGTCAAACCTAACCTTAAAAGGTGAATAACGCGTCCCAATCTTTATATAATATTGTGAACATTGGTCATGTGTGTAAATTATTTTACAATCACTATGTTATACCAACTGATGTATATACAGCAAATAAATGGTACACTCGACGATAAACAGCAGCTCTTATATATGCAGTGATGAGAACATGTGCAGGGCACATAAGTATTAAACGGTGGCATCTCATATAAAGATGAAAGGTGAAGGAAAGCCATTTGATCTAGCCACGTGTTGTAATCTGTTGGGTATGTATATATATGTAAGGTTCCTGTGCTAGGGCTGTGGTGGGTTATTCATTTGTGCATTCTGCCATTTCAGAAGGATTTTGGTGAGTTTGAGAGAAAGAGAGGTATGGTTTTAACGAGGGAATAAGAAAGCCATTTCTTGTAGCTTGTTTTGGCTCGATATTGGTTCAATATTGTATATTGAGATATTGGCTTTGAAGGTTCATCAATAAAATGATCTCTGAGGCTGTTCCTGCCATGGATGTAGGCCATTAGGGCCAAACCACGTAATCTCTGTGTGTATTTCTGATTTCTTTAATCTTTTCTTATTTCTTGTTGATTTACTGATTAATCTTGCTAATCTTGTTATCTTTATCTCGTTTTATGGTATTTCTTTGGATTGGATTTTGATATTGAGTCCTTAAGATTATAAGGGACTCTGGTTGTATTCATAACAAGTGGTATCAGAGCCAGGTTCTATGAGGACCACAAAATTTGATGTTGAGAAATTTACTGCAAAAAACGACTTCGGGTTGTGGTGAATTAAAATTAGGGCTTTGTTAGTCCAATAGAGCTTACAGGATGCTCTCACTTGTGATAAAAAGGGCTCTTCCTCGAAAGAGGAAGGGAAGGTGGAGGTCTAGAAGGACATTCTCCAAAAGGCCCACAGTGTACTTATTCTCTCCCTATGAGATAAAGTTTTGAGGGAAGTAGCTAGTGAGGAAACTGTCGCTAGTATCTGGCTAAAGCTAGAACACCTCTATATGACAAAATCCCTGGCTAATAGACTCTGCAAGAAAACTAGGCTATATACTCTTAAGATGACCTCTCGAACTTCGATAGGGGAACATCTGGTCACTTTTAACAAGATTATATTAGACCTAGCCAATATAGACATTAAGGTGGAGGATGAGGATAAAGCAATCCTCTTACTGAGTTCTTTGGACTCCTCATACCAGAACCTTAAGGGGACCATGATGTATGGTAGAGATACCCTATCTCTAGATGAAGTGCAGTCTGTGCTTCATGCTAGGGAATTACAAAATCAAGAAAATACCAAACAAGAACATGGTGAGGGCCTGTCTATTAGGGGAAGACTAGAAAAGAGAGGCAAGAAAGGTAAAACTGATAACAAGAAAGGTAGGTCTAAGTCTAAAGGAAAATAGTTAAAGTGTTTCCTATGTCACAAAGAATGACATTTCAAAAAAGATTGTCCTGATAGGAAAACTAAGGCAGGAAACAAAAACAAAGGGGATGGGCATGTGGCTGTGGTGTTAGATGGGTATGAAAGTGCTGAGGTACTGAATTTATCTGAGGCAGGTCATGGAAAAGAGTGGATTTTAGATTTAGGCTACTCTTTTCACGTGTCCCAATATGGACTAGTTTGAAAGCTTTTCAGAATTGGATGGTGGGCATGTAATTCTAGGGAACAATAAATCCTGTAAGATCATGGGTATTGGGTGTATAAGGCTAAATTTACATGACTGGATGGAGAGACTTTTGAGGGAGGTCAGATTTATACCTG